>NC_133617.1:466694655-466994655 GCF_048593235.1 Sminthopsis crassicaudata
CTCCAAAAATATAGGCTCCCTAGATTAACAGAGGAGGAGATAAATTGCTTAAATAGTCCCATTTCAGAAAAAGAAATAGAACAAGCTATTAATCAACTCCCCAGGAAAAAATCCCCAGGGCCAGATGGATTCACATGTGAATTCTACCAAACATTTAAAGAACAATTAGCCCCAATGTTATATAAATTATTTGAAAAAATAGGGGATGAAGGAGTCCTACCAAACTCCTTTTATGACACAGACATGGTACTGATACCTAAACCTGGTAGATCGAAAACTGAGAAAGAAAATTATAGACCAATCTCCTTAATGAATATTGATGCTAAAATCTTAAATAAGATATTAGCAAAAAGACTTCAGAAAATCATCTCCAAGATAATACACTATGATCAAGTAGGATTTATTCCAGGAATGCAGGGCTGGTTTAATATTAGGAAAACTATTAATATAATTGACCATATTAATAATCAAATTAATAAGAACCATATGATCATCTCAATAGATGCAGAAAAAGCATTTGACAAAATCCAACATCCATTCCTACTAAAAACTCTTGAGAGTATAGGAATAAATGGATTATTCCTTAGAATAATCAGGAGTATATATTTAAGACCGTCAGTAAGCATAATATGCAATAGAAATAAACTGCAACCTTTCCCAGTAAGATCAGGAGTGAAACAAGGTTGCCCACTATCACCATTACTATTCAATATAGTACTAGAAACGCTAGCCTCGGCAATAAGAGCCGAGAAAGAGATTCAAGGAATTAGAGTAGGAAATGAGGAAATCAAACTATCACTTTTTGCAGATGACATGATGGTATACTTAGAGAACCCCAAAGACTCTGCTAAAAAGCTACTAGAAATAATTCAAAATTTCAGCAAAGTGGCAGGATACAAAATAAATCCACATAAATCCTCGGCATTTTTATATATCACTAACAAAATGCAACAGCAAGAGATACAAAGAGAAATTCCATTCCAAACAAATGTTGAGAGTATAAAATATTTGGGAATCCATCTACCAAAGAAAAGTCAGGAATTATATGAGAAAAATTACAAAACACTTGCCACAAAAATAAAATCAGATTTAAATAATTGGAAAGACATTCAGTGCTCTTGGATAGGCCGAGCGAATATAATAAAGATGACAATACTCCCCAAACTAATCTATTTATTTAGTGCTATACCAATCAGACTCCCAAGAAACTATTTTAATGACCTAGAAAAAATAACAACAAAATTCATATGGAAGAATAAAAGGTCAAGAATTGCAAGGGAACTAATGAAAAAAAACTCAGAGGAAGGTGGTCTAAATGTACCTGATCTAAAGCTATATTATATAGCAGCAGTCACCAAAACCATTTGGTATTGGCTACGAAATAGACCAGTAGATCAGTGGAACAGATTAGATACAAAGGACAAAAAAGGGTACATCTATAGCAATATAATCTTTGACAAACCCAAAGATTCCAACATTAGGGATAAAAATTCATTATTCGGAAAAAACTGTTGGGAAAACTGGAAATTAGTATGGCAGAAATTAGATATGGATCCACACTTAACACCATATACCAAGATAAGATCAAAATGGGTCCATGATTTAGGCATAAAGAGGGAGATAATAAATAGATTAGAGGAACAGAGGATAATCTACCTCTCAGACTTGTGGAGGAGGAAGGAATTTATGACCAGAGGAGAACTAGAGATCATTATTGATCACAAAATAGAAGATTTTGATTACATCAAACTAAAAAGTTTCTGTACAAATAATACTAATGCAAACAAGATTAGAAGGGAAGTAACAAATTGGGAAAATATTTTTAAAAACAAAGGTTCTGACAAAGGTCTCATTTCCAAAATATATAGAGAACTGACCCTAATTTATAAGAAGCCGAACCATTCTCCAATTGATAAATGGTCAAAGGATATGAACAGACAATTCTCAGAGGAAGAAATTGAAACTATATCCACTCACATGAAAGAGTGTTCCAAATCACTACTGATCAGAGAAATGCAAATTAAGACCACTCTGAGATACCACTACACACCTGTCAGATTGGCTAAGATGACAGGAACAAATAATGACAAATGTTGGAGGGGATGTGGGGAAACTGGGACACTAATACATTGCTGGTGGAGTTGTGAAAGAATCCAGCCATTCTGGAGAGCAATCTGGAATTATGCCCAAAAAGTTATCAAACTGTGCATACCCTTTGACCCAGCAGCGCTACTACTGGGATTATATCCCAAAGAAATACTAAAGAGCGGAAAGAGACATATATGTGCCAAAATGTTTGTGGCAGCTCTTTTTGTTGTAGCTAGAAACTGGAGGATGAATGGATGTCCATCAGTTGGAGAATGGTTGGGTAAATTGTGGTATATGAAGGTTATGGAATATTATTGCTCGGTAAGAAATGACCAGCAGGAGGAATATAGAGAGGCCTGGAGAGACTTAAATCAACTGATGCTGAGTGAAATGAGCAGAACCAGAAGATCACTGTACACTTCAACAACAATACTGTATGAGGATGTATTCTGATGGAAGTGGAAATCTTCAACATAAAGAAGATCCAACTCACTTCCAGTTGATCAATGATGGACAGAGGTAGCTGCACCCAGAGAAGAAACACTGGGAGGGGAATGTAAATTGTTAGCACTAATATCTGTCTACCCAGGTTGCATGTACCTTCGGATTCTAATGTTTATTGTGCAACAAGAAAATGATATTCGCACACATGTATTGTACCTAGACTATATTGTAACACATGTAAAATGTATGGTATTGCCTGTCGTCGGGGGAGGGAATAGAGGGAGGGGGGGTAAATTGGAAAAATGAATACAAGGGATAATATTATAAAATATATATATATATAATAAAAAAAATAAATAAAAAAAAAAAAAAAAAAAGATAAAGTCAAAATGGGTTCATAACCAAGGCATAAAGAATGAGATTATAAATAGATGAGAAGATCATAGGATAGTATATCTCTCAGACCTGTGGAACATGAAGGAATTTATGACCAAAGAAGAATTAGAGATCATTATTGATCACAAAATAGAAAATTTGATTATATCAAATTGAAAAGTTTTTGTACAAACAAAACTAATGTAGACAAGATTAGAAGGGAAGCAATAAACTGGGAAAACATTTTTATAGGCAAAGGTTCTGATAAAGGCCTCATTTCCAAAATATGTAGAGAATTGACTCTAATTTATAAGAAATTAAGTCATTCTCCAATTGATAAATAGTCAAAGGATATGAACAGACAATTCTCAGATGAAGAAATTGAAACTATTTTTGGCCATATGAAAAGATGCTCCAAGTCATTATTAATCATAGAAATGAAAATTAAGACAACTCTGAGATACCACTACACACCTGTCAGATTGGCTAGAATGACAGGGAAAGATAATGCAGAATATTGGAAGGGATGTGGGAAAACTGGGACACTGATACATTGTTGGTGGAATTGTGAATACATCCAGCCATTCTGGAGAGCAATTTGGAACTATGCTCAAAAAGTTATCAATATATTGATCCAGCAATATTACTACTGGGATTATATCCCAAAGAGATTTTAAAGAAGGGAAAGAGACCTGTATGTGCAAGAATGTTTATGGCAGCCCTCTTTGTAGTGGCCAGAAACTGGAAACTGAGTGGATACCCATCAATTGGAGAATGGCTGAATAAATTGTGGTATATGAATATTATGGAATATTATTGTTCTGTAAGAAATAACCAGCAGGATGATTTCAGAAAGGCCTGGAGAGACTTACATGAACTGATGCTGAGTGAAATGAGCAGAACCAGAAGATAATTATATACTTCAATAACAATACTATATGATGATCAATTCTGATGGACGTGACCCTCTTTAACAATGAGATGAAAAATCAGTTCCAATAGAGCAGTAATGAACTGAACCAGCTACACCCAGGAAAAGAACTCTGGAAGATGACTATGAACCACTACATAGAATTCCAAATCCCTCAATTTTTGTCCGCCTGCATTTTTGATTTCCTTCAAAGGCTAATTGTACACTATTTCAAAGTCTGATTCTTTTTGTACAGCAAAATAACTGTTTGGACATATATACATATATTGTATTTAACTAATACTTTAACATATTTATCATGTATTGGTCAACCTGCCATCTGGGGGAAGGGGTAGAAGGAAAGAGGGGAAAAGTTGGAACAAAAGGTTTTGCAATTATCAATGCTGAAAAATTACCTATGCATATATCTTGTAAATAAAAAGCAATATTAAAAAAAAAACTGAAAAAATAAAATAAAATAAAATTATTGAATTTATATTTCCTGCCATCCTATTATTCCCTATTTTTTCTCTCTCCTTTCTCCCTTTCCCTCTTCACCAGTGTTTTGCTTTTGACCACCACCTCCCTCAATCTTTCCTCCCTTTTTTCATCCCTTCCCCTTTTTCTTATCCCTTTCCCCTTCTACTTCTGTTCTCCCATATATAAATATATATATATATATATATATATAAATATATATATATATATATATATATATATATATATATATATATTTAAATATTCCCTCTCTGAACCAACTTCTATGATGATAAGATCCAAACAATGTTCATCCCCCTCTCTTCTTTCCCTCAACTGTAATAGTTGGTTTTTTGCCTCTTCATACAATGTAATTTACCCCATTTTATCTCCCCTTTTCTCTTCTGCCAGTGCAACCTTCTTTCTACATCTAATTTCTTTTATATAGCATTACCGAAAAATCAACTTATACCTACATCTTATAAGTATGACAAAGACAGAGCACAGAGCACATTGTCCGAGCTTCCTCTACAGGATGATAGGCTTTTATGCTACAGACTTCTTCCCCACACTGAGTGATCCTGGCCAAGTCCTGCCTGTTATGCTGAGGCTTAGGGGATCACTATTTGCCTTCTGTAGTTGTATTGGAGGTCTTATAGCTAGTCTGTTGATCCACTGGCTTCTGAACCAGGACACAGTAGACAACACTGTTGTATTTTGTCTACAAGCCTCCCACCAGATTACCCAAGGGGCCTCTCCTCCCTGAGCCCTGACTGTTTTGGGCCACATCCCCCCCCTTGCCCAATTGAGACAGACCTTTCCTGAAGTCCTTCCAAGATATTTTCTGCTGGAAATTTGTTAGACTCCAAATATTTGTAGGTTCTATCATTCCAAAGTCCATTCAGAAGCTTAATCTGGTGTTGATTCTGAGGGAAGTCAAGAAGAGCTCAGGCAAAGCTATCTTGTCTCTGCCTCTCTACCCCTTCCATAAAATATTGTAGGGGTTCCAGCCCTTGAACTTCTGTTTGCTTGTTCTCTGTTTGAAGTTTACAAGGTCACAATCTATTCCTATATTCCTTTCCCTAATAAAAGAAACAATAACAAGATCATATGCTCTCAGGCTACGTGATAGCAGCCTAAGTGGGGAGATAAAAGTCTCTCTCCTCACTAGAACATTTATAACATTCCTTGTCATTCCACTCAAATGCAGTTGGGAAACAGAGCAGAAATTAACCTACAACTGCCTTTTGTAAGCATTCTCAGTTCCAGTCCAGCACCAAGGCCACTTTTTTTTCATTTGGTAAACAGACCGCAAACAATAAATATATATCCTCTAAAGTCCACCTGTACATTACATCAACAGAGCATGCTATCAAATGCCCATACAAACCATTGATCTGTTCCCACCCACAAACCCCATATAATTTTACATTCTTGCCTTGCACATAAAATGACCTATTTATAGTATTTCCTAGGGAGCTATCCATGGATTTACCAAGAGTTGATCATGAAGCATTTTAGCTTTACAAACAAAACAAAAGAATGAATCAGAGGAGTATGGCATGTGTAAATAAAGAGCTGAGAGAGCAAAAGAGATAATGTCCCAGGCAACGTTAATAGAACATTGAACTAAAGAACCAACTTCCTAAATGGAGAGGAGTGTGGAAACACAAGGAAAGGGAAAAGATCACAGGAAAACTACAGAAATGCTCCAAAGGGCTGCACCAATGACATAAAGTTGAAGAATCTCTCTCTCTTCCATTTTCTCTGCCCCCTACTCTATTTTTCACTGACTTAATATTTGATCTTCTTTTTCCATGGGCCACATTCCACCATTCTCCCCCCCTCCCGTCCCTAGCAAAATTTATCTAGTGTCACATTCTCTCACAGTCCTGCTAGCCTTAATGTACTGGTGCTTTTTGGCTCTCTCTTCTCTCTTCCTCTCTCCTTCTCCATCTCCCATCTTCTTTCTCTCTCCTTTCTTTTCTTTATGTGCCTTTTCTCCTTTTCTCTGCTTCTCTTTTTATCTTTCCTTCTGTTTGGATTAGAAGGAAAAAAATGTTTGACCCTTTTGCCCTCCTTGCAAGGGAGGTTGGAGGTGGAGTATTGAGTATGAAAAGGTATCTCCTGCTTCTAGAATGCACAATAAAGGAAAATTTCCTTTTAAAGACCCAACCCCCTGCTCCCTGAATGAGGGTTTGTGATATCCCAGTCTGAATTGGAGTGGGATTTGGGCCATAAAACTCCCTCTGCTGGATAACCTGGGCCAGTGTTTCTAATAGGCTTTAGGATGTATTAGAGAACTGGTGACTTTTCACCATTAATCCCTCCCCACTGAAACTGGATCCTGACCTTACTGACTTTTAAGTCCTTTTGAAAACTCTCAGCAGTGTCTTCTCCTATGCCCTGAATTAAATTCAAAGAAAAGTTTCAGTGGCTACAATATTTCTTCAGTCTGGAGAAAAAAAAAATAAAGAATACTTTGTCTTCATCTTGCTGTCTAGTTTCATATTTTTTCTCTTAGTCAGAATGATTAAAAAAGCCTAAGTTTCTCTAGAACAAACATGTTTGGAGTTCTAGAAAATGATTCCCTCCTCTCTTTCACTCTTTTCTCAGAGAGAGGAAAAGTCATTCGTAAAAGCACCAGTCCTTCAATCATAGCAGCATTATTTCATTCTCCCCTGCCTTCTTTGTACCTTATTCTTATCAATCATCCTTTGTATCTTGCATCTTCCTATTGCTGTATCTTCTTTACCTATAGATTTTCCTCTAGAATCGTGTGTCATAGTATTGGAAATCATCTAGTCCAGCCCTGTTATTTTACAAATGAGGAAATCAAAGACTTTTGGCTAGGTTAAATAAATTGCCTAATTGAATTTGAATCTCTGACCTCCTGTCTCTAAAATTAGTTGTCTGCTTCATGATGCTTCCTTTCTTCCCAAAACCTTCATCTAAAAATCTATTTCCTCTTTAAGCTATCATCGGGGGCAGCTAGATAGTATAGATAGATAGATAGATAGATAGGCAGTGGATAGAGCACCAGCCTTGAACTCAGGAGGACCTGAGTTCAAATTTGGTCTCAGATACTTAGCACTTCCTAGCTGTGTGACCCTGGGCAAGTCACTTAACCCCAATTGCCTCAGCAAAAACAAACAAACAAACAAATAAACAAACAAAAAAATAGTCCTTTTTTCCCCCTTTAGATTCAGAATTTTGCGGTTTTAATTTACTTTCTATTTCTCTGTTTCTTTTCTTTTGGTCTTAGGAGGTTGTATATATTTTTTAATTCCCAGAAATATTCCCCACTCCATTTTTATAGTTTAATTGTTTTTCAGTCATCTAACTCTATTTGAAGTTTTCTTGACAAAGATATTGAAGTGGTTTGCTATTTCCTTCTCCAGCTCATTTTACAGATGAGGAAACTGAGGCAAATAGGGTTAAGTGACTTGCTCAGGGTTACCTAGCTAATAAGTGTCTGCAACCAGATCTGAACTCAGGTCTTCCTGACCTAAAGTTCAGCTTTCTATCATTATACCCCCTAGTCTGTCTCCCTTAGCTCCTCTTAAGTGTAAATCTAACTCTACCTGTCTCCAGGTCTGCCATGTGTTTTCTACATTACCCTAGGCAAGTCACTTCTCCTGTCTGGTGGGACTCAGTTTCCTCACTTGTAAAATAAGTATAGCTTTAATATGCTACTAAGCATTTCAATAGAGTACATGACTATATCCCAATGCTCATTTTGCCTCCTTTAAATATTTCCCCAGGCCTCCTCTAAAAAATTCTTCTTTGTCCTAAAAGAAATTAACCATGGTAAACACCAAAAGATTAAACATAGCCTTGGCTGAACTGGAAATTAGGCTGTCACTCCATTAAAGTCTCCTAGTCTAGATCCAAGGAGAAAGGGCCACCAAAAGTGGGCATTTATTAAGAGAGTGAGTATTTGGTAAGGAAACTGTTGGGAATTCTTCTTCCCATGTGAGGCAGAAGACCGCACTATCCTATCTTGGGCAGCATCCGTTTTATAAGAACAGTTTCTCACTTTTACTCATTTGAGAATTGAATTAGCTTTTGTGTGTGCTTCACTAGCTTTACAGAACATTTCCCTGCAATCATTTAAGATGCTATTAAATCCTAGAGCGTGTTGTCTGTACATCTGATAATTTGATTCTGAGTGATGTTTGTGTCGTTACTAAGCATTTTAGTCGGCAACAATAACGTTAGGAATATGTAGCCCAGTCTTTTAACTACCAACTCAAAGGAGATTTAGGAAACAGGATGTAGCACTAGTAATGAAGAGAACAGATTATTTTCCAAGTTGTTTTATTTCAATGGGGAGGGGAAGGGGGGAAGTGGATTCAATTTAAAGATACTTCCAGCACTCACCCAAGTAATTTCTTTAGTTTCTCCTATGAAATGATTCAAAATTTGATTCTGCCAAGTGGTGATTGTAAAGTTGCAAGTGTCCAAGACCTCCTCATATTAAATGGTTTAAGGATTATTTTTAAAATCCTTTCTATGAGACAATCTTGTAAGTAAGAACAAAACTCCAAAAAGCCCAAATCATTTTTTATTGCTCTGGACTCCTTTTCAGAGGTAACAGTGGTAGGATTCTAAAGGCCATGTTGTTGTCTTCTTTTTTTCTTCCTCTCTCTTATCTAGCTTAAACTCTTACTCATCCTGAGTGGAGAGGTAAATCGATCCAAATGTGTTTTGAATTAAGCTGTGTTTTGATATCTTTTCCCAATTCTACAATCCCACTCACCTTCCCAAACCACCACCTATCATTACTTCTCTTGGTCACACATCCCTTAGATTGTTCACAGACTTTATTAGCTAGAGAGATCTTTATAAACCATCCAGTCCTTCACTCATAGGAATAAAAAGACCCTTAGAGATTTTCTAGTTGCTATCCTCCACTTTTGAGAGGAAGAAACTGAGTTCCAGTCTCCAAGTGACTTGCTTAAGTTCACATGGCAATAAATATGCATGGATCTGAACCCAGGTTGTTTGACTTAAATTCACTGTTCTTTCTGTTATTTCATGCTGCCTGGGTGAACAAAGAGAGATTTGATGAGTTTAAGGTCACAAAAAAAAAAAAAAAAAAAAAGAATATCACAACTGGCATTGCAGTTTGGGTTACATGCTCTATCCTCTTAGAAATTCAGTGTCAGCATCCTGAAAATGCTGATGATTGAGCTGGTGAGCTTAGATGCTAGAAACATCATGGTAATCCTGGATTCAACTGCTGTATAGATGAGTTAGCTTCACTTCTTCCCATAGCCACCAAAAAAGGAGGGAGAGAAAAGAATAAAGATTACTCTTGCACCTACTATGTGCCAGGCACTGTGCTAAGCATTTTACAAATATTATCTCCTTGGAGCCTTATAATGACATTTGGAGGTAGATAATATTATTATTCCCAATTTTGCAGTTGACATAGCTGAGGTAAATAGTGACTTGCTCAAAATTACACAGCAATTAATTATCTGATGTGAAATTTGAAATCAGCTCTTCCTCATTCTAGATCTACCACTTTGTCAATCAAACCACCTTTCACCTCAGCTAGTCATGTTCAAAGTATCTGTTATTGATCACAAACAAGACAATAAAGAAAGCTTGTTATAAACCTATCACTACAATTATTGCCTGCTCTGTAGTGGTCTGTGTCATTATCTCAAAGGCAGCATACATTTTTCATAGCATCATATAGCCCAGAGAGAGTCCCCTTCCTCAACAAAAATACTGGCCAAGTTTGTACTGGTAAATGTTTAACAACTAGGTCTCTGAGGGGAGAAAAGTGTATCCATGATTTTTATGTTTAATCTGCACTATGATTTTTTCTATCTCTTAAGTCTAGACAATAAATGAAATAATAAATCAAATCTAGTTTATAGTATTCACTCATTTCTGAGATGTAAATGCACGTTGAACATTTAACAATTGGTTTTTGTGAGAATGATTCAAATTGATTCCAGAACTCCAGCAAAATCTTTAGGCAAACCAGGTTCAGTCCTGAGAGAATATGACCCCAAGGAAAAGGAGACCAGTCAACTTTTCTTAAACATTCTAGCTCCTTAAGTGCTTATCGATGAAGTTAACACTACCTTTAAGTAAAGCTGAGGTTTGCAGTTAGAATTAGCAGAGTTCCTTCTTCAAAAATTACTCAAATGTACAAAGTATCAGATATGAGCCAGATATTTATTTATTTTACAACTAAAGATATGTTTCAAACACAAAAGACTCATAAGAGTATGCTGACCAATGCATAAAATGTGAAAATGTAACTTCACAAAGGATTTACAAAAGCCCACATATAGTTACAGAAACATGTGTTCTCTTCTCTTTTCCCAGTAGGTTAAAAAGTCTCCCCAGGGATTTGTGAAACTGCTGAAGATTTTCATTTTCATCTCAGTCTATATTATCTGAATGGCAACTCAAGGTCCAGTTCTTCTGGTCAGCCAGATCATGGCTTAGGTTTTGCAATTCTCTAACAGTCCATCAAAAGTAATCAAGAAGCAACCTACATCAAGTCAGTGCTCAGGCACTCTGAACACCTTTAACTCATGAGGCATTAAGGTTAGAAACATTCATCTCTAGGTCACTTCATTAGTGTTGAGAAGAGTACAACAGAAGAGGCATTTGGAAATTAGAGATCTAGTCTCCAGTTTACCTAAGCTTGCATGTGTACTCACTACTCCCTTCCAGCATGTAACCTCCATAACTATTTCTGGGGAAAAGGAAAAGAGACAAATCCCTTCTCTGTAAAAGAAATCCTCAAAATGAATTGTAGAGATTCTGACCTGTCTTTTTTCCAGCTTTTTTTCTACTTTAAAAGATATTAGCCTAAACTTGTTTGTATATATTAAATCCTCTGGATTTTTATAAATAAGAAAAGTTATGTGACTTTGAATCAACAAGTAATCCATTAAGTGCCTTCTATATGCCAAGGATAAGTTCAAAAGATGAAAAAATAAAGAGGACCAGACTTTGACCTCTCCTCGTCCAGTCAATCACATAAATCACCATAGTTCACCTGAACATGAGGGCTACCAGAAGGAACCAAGGCACAATTTCATTTGCATAGGAAGTACCCTAGTAAAAGATAAGGAGAGGGAATAGGGATCTGCTCTAATAACCTCTCTCATTACAATAGAATCAAAATATTACACATTTAGAATTAGAAGGGAAATAAGAAGCTATTTAGTTCAATCTCCTCATTTTACAGATTAGGAAACTGAAGCCCAGAGAGGTTAAATGTCTTGTCTGTGATCACACAGCTACTAAGTGGCAGAAGAATTTCTATACACCAACCAATTAATATTAATTTCTCTAGAGAGAGAGACATAATGATATGAATAAGTTTATAGGTAAATGTTGATCAAGATAAAACTACGGGAGATTGATCCCTGCTGTTCAGTGAAATGTGAAATGTACATAAGTGATAGCATAAGTATTAGCAGTGTGAATGTTCATCATTACTGCCTGTTTTTCAGGAAGGTCTGGAAATCACAATAGTGTAACCTAGCATGTCTAGATTGACTCAGACAGTTGGAAAAACAGAATGCTAATAAAAATTATAATGCCTTTCATTTATAAGAAATGTCTAACTTTTTCCAAGTGGTATTACATCCCTGATACTATTTCATTTCACAACCACACGCTTGAAGAAAGAAATAGAGATAATGATCTCCATTCTGCAGATGGGGAACTGAGACAGAAAGATGAGTGACACAGAAGTAACATAGAATCACAGATTTTTAGACCCAAAATAGCCATTTTCCGTAATCTTCTTGATCATGCTATAGTTGAAAAAAGAATTCTTTCTTCAATGTGCCTAATAAGAAGTCATCTAGTCATTGTTTTGAGATCTCCACTGATGGAAGGATTTCTATTTCACAGGGCAGCCCATTTCACTTTAGAATATTTCAAATGGTCAGAAATGATACCTTCTTTCAAGTCAAATTTTCTTCCCTTATAACTTCTAATCTTTCCTACTAATTCATCCCAGGTAAGAGTCCTTTATATATAATAACAATTATGATAATAGCAATTATATAACATCTACTATGTGCTAGGCACTATAATAAACCCTTTACAAATTTTATCTCATTTGGTCTTCACAACAGTCCTGGAAAATAGGTTTTATTATTATCCTCACTTTACAAATGAGGAACCTGAGGCAGATGTTAAAAGGTCACACAATTAATCTGAGGCTTGATTGAACGCAAGTATTCCTAACTCAAGACTTTAGAACTCTAGCACTCTAGCATGTTGTTGCCTACTACTTCTCCCATAGGGTATTCAAGGAAGACTAACCCCTTTGGTTTGAAAGTTGTTGAGCTCTTTTCAGAGCTGTTTATCTTCGGTCTTTATCTGACACTCAATTCTCACCTCAGTCTTGAAGAAGCTGTAGCATGTACAACAGCCATACCTCAGCAAACCATCCCAGCTAAACCATAGACAGCTAAACTAGTGGGGTTCATATCTATCATTAAGTTAAGGATCTTTCTAACTCAAGCAGGTGAAGACTACTCCCAGCAGAATGGGTGAATGAGAACAATTTATTCCATTGGCCATGCAGGCAGCTGAAGTAGGTGCTGTGGAATTCTTAGAACTTAATTAGACATGAAAGATGTCAAGGTCATCAAAGATGGCATCTCAAGCCATCACCAGTCCTGACTTTTGCCTTACCACTAGACCTCAGTGACTCTGGAAGAAAGAGTGAGATTGACAATCTTGTGTAACTCTACTTCACTTAAATCTGATTCATGCTTATCAAGAGGAAAAAATAATAATAAAGGTTAGAGGGCATGTGGGAAAACTGGGACACTAACTAACTGCATTGTTAGTGGAATTGTGAACTGAAGCAACCATTCCTGTCTTTCTTCCACAGGTTAAACATTCCCAATTCTTTTCACTAATTACCATTTGGCTACTTGCCTGAGCATCTATCTCTGGACTATTTTCTTTGCTTATGAAAGGGGGATAAAAAGCATAAGACAAACCAAAGTGTAAGCTGATATTCTAGAATAAGAAGACAATTCTAAGTGACTGAAGCACTGAAGTGAAGTGAAGAAAAGATTTTCTGATTTAAATCATTCCATTTATTTGTCAATCTACCTATCAATTTTTCTATTTAAATGTATTTTATTGATGCTTTCTGTTTTAACATCTTGGTCATTTCTAAATATAACCCTTCACTCCCTCAACCCTGAAATAGAACTCTATCTTGTTAGAAAGAAAAAAGTGAATCAAACACAACTGAAAATCCAGCTATAGCTGACAATATATACCTCATTCGGTTCCCTTGTTTCCTCTCTTTTCTACTGAGAGTTTTGTTTCTTAACCTATTCTCTAGAACCAAGATTATTTATTACAATTTCTCCAAATTTGGTTTCCATTTTTTAAAGATATATTATTCTTGTGACTTTATTTCATTCACCACCAGTTCATATAAATCTTCCTGTATTTTTCTCTAATCCTCATATTCATCATTTTTAATTTAATAATAGAAGTCAGAATGGTTTCATGAGAGCCACTCATTGTCCTAGCTCCTTTATATATTCCCCCACAGCAACCAATAAAAAGCACCAGACAAAATTCTGATTGGGAAACCCAAGAAAAAGCCACAATGAGTTATTTTTCCAGCCCAATGAACAATAACATTCCATTATAGTTGTATATTGGTATGTTTGGCCATTGTTTAAAGAAATTATAAGCATTTATCTTTTTCTAATTCTTTGCTACCACAGAGGGTATTGTTCTGATTGTTTTTGTATATTTTTGACCCTTTAGGTGTTTATAGATGAAGAAACTTCAGTTCAGCAAGCATTTAGAAAGTATCTACTAAGTGCCCTAGAATGTTCTAAGCTTCAGAGATACAAACAAAGACAAAAGAATTGCAAATAAACAAACCCAACCCGGTCCCTGCTTTTCAGAAACTCACTTCTAATGGTATAGACAACATGCAAACAACTATGTATGAGCAAGATATATCCAAAATAAAGTGAGAATAATCTCAGAAGGAAGGCATCAAAATTAAGGAGGACCAAGATAAGCTCCTTGAAGAAAGTGGATTTTAGCTGAGATTTGAAGGAAACCAGGAGGCACAGAGAAGAAGAGAAAGAATACCAGAAATGGGGGACAATCAGTCAATGAGGGATGGAGTTTCTTGTTTGAGAATTAACAAAGATGCCAGTGTCATTAGATTGCTAGAATATGTGGTAAGAAGCAAGGTATAGGAAGACTAGAAAGGTTAAAAAAAAAAAGGCAAAGTTGTAAGGGGCTGTAAAAACCAAAGTATATTCTGTATGACTCTGAAGGTAATAGAAAGACATTGCAGTTGATGGAATGGGGACATGAGCTTTAGGAACATCAATTTGACAATCTGAGTGAAAGATAAATTAATTGAGGGAGAAATTTGAGGCAGGAAGACCAACATGCTAGACTATTACAATAGTCCAGATGTCTGGACTTGCAAAGGCTGGTGGCAAAATAAGAAGAGAGAATATAATCAAAAGTTCTACAACCAATTCTTGGTAGAGCTAAGATAAGAATTTAAGTCACATTTTTAGGTTAAACATTACCAATTTGACCAGCAAAGTATTGCAAGGAAAACAAATTTAACAAAAGAAAACAAAGGAAAATTGAAAGGGGGAGGTGGAAGCACTTGTCCAGGTTATAAAACAATATAACCGAATTAGAGTAAGTGAATTTCAGATTTAGATTTCCAGCAAAAATTGTTCCCATTTTCCCCACAGATTTGTGTAGCATTAGCAAAATCCCATCAGAGTTACTTCATCTGGATGAATTACAAATCAAATATTTGTAAATAGATTTTCCTAGAAGTAAATAGGACCAGGATTTAGAGTTAAAAAGGACCTGAGAGGTCAACTTTCTCATTTCCCAGTTGAAGAAGCTAAGGCCCAGAAATATGATGATGTTAATAATAATAAAATAGAACAACAACATTTGTAAAGAGCCTAATATCTGTCGGGCACTATGCTAAGTATTTCATAATTATTATCTCATTTGATCTTCACAATAACCCTAGGAAGTAAGTGCTCATTTCATAGTTGAGGAAACAGAGGCAAATAGAGTCAAGTAAGTGGCCCAAGTTATTTTTATAACAGCTAGCAGGTATCTGAGGTCAGATTTGCACTCAAGTCTTCTGACTCCAGGGCCAGCACTCTCTAAGGAGAGGGAATAACCTCTTCCTGAGCATTCTGCCCAGAAGCCTATTGTCTTATGAGGTCGGTTTGACCTGCTTTCAGCTAAGCTGTCACTCCCATTTGCCCAGGGCCCAATTGGGAGCCTTTCAAGCCTAGCTCTTACGTGAGATAAGAGAAATTCTGCAAGGATATGACAAGAAATTTTTTCCAATATATCCCCATTAATCTGAGACAGGAGAAGCCTCTCCGGAGTTGGGGTAGAGGATGGAGCAGAAGCAAGCAAAGCTAAAATTCTGATAGCATTTGTCATTCCTTTGGCAGAAACCCGGCAGGCACATTACCCCCAAAATGTGCATCATAAATACAAGGCTCTCTATCTGTAATAAGGCAACATTTTCTTTGAAATGCACTCAATACACCTCCATAAGAGTAATAGAGCAGAAGCAGCTTGATAACAAAGATGCCAATATTACCAAAAGGCAAGCCAGAAAATTTACAGAGGAAAGAAGGGTTGTCTATTGACTTGTTACAAATGACCTAACTTTGCTTTTATTCAGAATGTTCTTCCCTCTTCTGAAAGCCTCATGTACTAAATCAAAATCTATCCACAGACATTTATCTGGGGATGGGAGAAATTTTCTATCTACCTCTTCTCTCACTGCACCAATTTGTGGGTCTTAAATTAAAATTACAAGTTGGGGAAAAACAGCTGCTCATAGTGGAGGAGTTCAAGTAGTATGTCTTCATACTGATGGTTCATTGCCCTACTTGGCTGACACCATTTACTGCAACAAATGCTTTTTTCACAGGGCATTCCTTGCAAAAGAGTGACCAACTGTGATCTTTCAGGACACAAGGAATCTTCAATCACCTTATGGTGCCTCATGGTGTCCCACCACATAGGAGAAAGGAAGAAGAGAGGAATTAGGGAATCCCAGTCTCAATATGAATCATCAGGGCAATGAAACAACCAAAAAACATAATGTGATATTGGTCTACATTGAGAAGGGCATACCTTCCTAGAACAGGGAGGTAAGATTGCCACTCTACTTTTTAATCATTAGACCTCATCTAAAAACTATATTCCGTTCTAGCCATCAGCTTAAGAAAGATATTGATAATCTGGAGATAATCCAGAGGAGGGCAACCAGAAGAATGAAAGTTGCTTAATCCATGACACATGAGAATTAGTTAAAAGAATTGAGAATGTTTAGTCCTGAGAAGTGGGGTTTTGGAGGAAAATAAAATAATTGTCTTTAAGTATTTGAAGGTTGTTATGTTTGGTTCCTTCTACTATGTGTACCTTGGTAGGCAAGGTGATGTCTGCTTTTTAGTAAGCTGTCCAGATTTGCCATAGCTTTCTTTCCAAGGAGGAAATGTCTTTTAATTTTATAGCTAATAGTGACTCATTACAGTGATCTTTGAGCCCAAGAATATGACCACTTTTCAAGGTATAATAGAGGAATGGTACGGGTTTGTATGGTATGAGGTGAACTAATTCATTTAACTTCTCTGAGCCTCCACTTCTTCATCTGTAAAATAAGAAGCTTAGAATCAATGACATTCAAGTTTTCTTCACCCTCTAAAATCAAGATCTTGGAAAATGTGTTTAACATAAGTGTACATATATAATCTAAATCAAATTGCTTGCTGTCTTGTAGAGGAGAAGGGAAGGGAGAGAAGGAGAAAAATTTGGAATTCAATGTCTTATAAAAATGTATGTTGAAATTATCTTTACAAGTAACTGAGAAAAATAAAATACTATTAAGTGCAAAAAACTATGATCTTGATTTTATGTTCATAGTAATTTGTTTCTTCTCTTGTTGCTTACCAGATACTATCTTTTAAAACATTTAATTTTTTTTTGGCAGGTTAGGTAGGGGAGCTAGATGACACAGTGCATAGACATTGGGCTTAAAATCAGGAAGACATGTTCATAATTTCAAATCCAACCATAGACATTTATTAGCTGTGTGACCCATGGCAGTCATTTAACCTTGTTTGTCTCAATTTGTCATGTGTAAAATGAATTGGAAAAGAAAATGGCAAACCATTCTAGTATCTTTGCCAAAAAAAAAAAAAAAAAAAAAAAAGCCCCACATAGGGTCATGAAAAGTTGGACACAACAGAACAGCTCATTTCTTTTACTAGATTATAAGCTCCATTAGGGCAAACCATTAACGTTGAAATCCCCTTCAATCTACAACTCAGTTCCATGTTTATACTACATGTCCATAATCCATAAATTATTCCAATTCATAGTTTATGAAACCAAATGGAAACCTAAGCAGCATGGTACAATAAAACAAATACTGGATAAAGAGGTTGGTAGATGGCTCTCCCTAGTTGTGTGACTATGAGCAAATCACTTTCTCTTTTTTTAAATCTATTTCCTCACCTATAAAATGAGGATAATAATTGTTCTGTTATTGTGCAAGGTAATTGTGAAAAGCAAAGGAGATTATGTCTGTGCAGTAATATCTAGATATAGATAGTAAAGATATATAAATATCTATAAATATATAATGTGTGAGTTATAAATATGAGCAAAATGTAGCAGAAGATTCAATAAATACCTGCTCATTAACCATTATTAATGTTTTTGAGTTGAGTCAAATATTTTTAAACTCTTGCTAAATGACCAGTACACAGCTAAGGAGCTCACTATCCTTTTGCAGAGTCATTAATTAAACATAGAAGACAGAGAGAGAAGGGGCAGCCCCATCCCCAACATTCCCATGCATTTGAACCAAATTAAAATGCAACTGGAAAAGATTTAACAAACTATATTTGAAAATGATAGAACATAGATAAAGTTAACATATGATTTCCTGAATTAATATGCAATTCACAAGAATCCTTATGTATAGTTTAGTGGCCATAAGTTCTATTTGATTTTCACATCGCTGATATAGTATAGAGAGAGCTGACCTATGAACCTAAGGAAGAGTTGGAATCAAATGTTGTCACTTTATTAGCTGTTCGATCTTGGCAAGTCATTGAACCTTTCTGGGCAAGACTTGCAGAAAAGGTGCTAACTTACATTCTGCCTTACTGGAGAGAATTCTCTTAACTGGGAATGCCCTATATAAGTGAAATCACCAGTCTACTCCCTATCCTTTAAAAGCACAATAGAGTATCCCAAAAGTCTTAGTTCAAGAAGCTTTAAGCTTTAATAGCTTAAATAATAGCTTGTAATAGCTTAAAGCTACACTAAGACATCTATACTTTATATATTTGGAAGGGATATCAGAGGTGCTCTAGTCCAATTTATCTATGAATATTAAGTTCTTCTACAACAGAATGGAACAGAATCAATTGATCAGTAATATCTTATTCAACTCCACTCTCCCTACTGCTGTTTGTACTTTTTTCTGAAAGAGTACCATGACATCAGAGAAGTGAGGCTATGACTTGCAAGTGAATTGGATTCACGTGAGGGACTGCTGTGCAGTCATTTTTCCCTCCAGAAGTATCTGGATCCTGTGACAAGATATAGATTAGATCAGTGAGACAGGAGATGGCCCCAGATGCAGTGAGAGAAGTTGGCCTTTTTAAGTTAAGGTCTTTCTCAGTTTGACTGAGGCAACACCCGTTCAGTGATTAAGGTTAAGTAAGAAATGAGGCCTCTTTTACCTAATCAAAGAAAAAAAATCAATTTGGGAGGGAGAAGCCCTCAGAGTTCTGGAGAAAAAAATATCACTTCACAGAATGAAGAGATTAACAGAGGCTGGAGTCATTTGGGAAATCATGCAGAAGGTGGAACTTGGAAACTGAGTAAGATTTGAAAGGACAAAGACCATTATGAAACTTTGTAGGAAGAAGGAACAAGGAATCACCTGAGCAAAAGCATGATGAATAGGAGGGGCAATCAAGGAGAATGGCCCAACTGGAGCAAAGGATTTGAACTTCATTAAGGTACAATAGATAAATTGGGGGAATGCCCTGGGGGACAACTTGAATTTTATAGTATGAGTTCTGTAGATTTGACCTCCTAGGCGCACACACTCACATACCCCCCCACACATACACATTCTATATAGAGAGAGTATGTATGTGTATGTATATATATATTTTTTTCTTTTTCTTTTTCTTGTCTTGTAAGAGATAGAAATTTTTTGTAACCTCTACTTCTTTTTGGAGAACCTCTTAACATGCTTCTGAGGCTATCCTGAGACTCTTTTGATGAAGGTACGCTGAGCCTGGGATGAATAACCAGTCCCCAAAGTCAATACCTATTCTGGGGCTATGCTGAAATTGAATGATTGCTGGAGGGAATATCTTGCTGCAATGGGGTGATGAATTGGGGCACATACAGCCACAATAAAGATTGCAATGCTGTTAGGAGACAGGATTAGATTTTTCTGGACTGCAATAGTCTGCAATCATCTTGTTATGTCATCTTGTTTATTGTTTTCTGTCCTGACTTATTTCCACAGCAAAAGGTGCATACAAAATAATTCTCCCAAGCACACTAAAATAATTTTGGTAGCAGACATTTAATCTAGCTTGTTTCCCCCCATTAATTAGCAGTACAGGGAGCTCTAGGAAGACAGTTACCCTGCATTGTTCATGAATGCTTCATCATGCTAGAAATTTCACACCCAGTAAATTGCTAATGAAAATGTCATTTTCTTGGTGAGTTTATCTGACATACTATTTATCTTGCCTTTACCATTAGAGACAGTAATACTGTCAGATTTACAACACCCCAAAAATGGAACTGATTTTTAATTAGGATCTCTAGAACTAAAGGTTAAAGATGATTTTTTAATGGAGCCACACCTTATTCTTCAACTACCCTAATCCACCTCATTGCTTAAGGAGGTAGTTAAAGGCAGAGTTGTAACTAGGATCTGGGTACCAATATCTGGGGAGAGGTAGTCTTTATTTTCTTCCAAGGAGTTCCTGTTTCCTCCCAGACTGCTACAGAAGCTCACACCTCACAATACTCCTTTGGAAATAGTCATGTGGCATAGAAGAATCTTACCCCGCCATCTGATGCCCAAAACTAGGGCCTCATTACCATGGTATCTTCTTGATTCCCAACCTTGTGGAAAACAGAAAGAACTCTCTGTAATAGGATCTTCTAGCTCTTCCAATGCAAAAGACCATCATGTCATATCCCTTCTCCAAAATATTTTTGCTCCATATGAAAGGTAGCTAAGTGGAAGAGTGACTGGAACCCTGAAATTTAAGTTAGAAAGACTTGAATTTGCATGCTACCTAAAACCCTGAGTAACCCTGGGCTAATAATAAGGATCAGATGAAATAATACTTTGCAAACCTTAGAGATTATATACAATGTATTATCTGACTCAGGCCAAATGCCAGGCCAAATTCAAATGAGACTCTTACAGTTAACCCTTTAAATCCTTTTCATAAAGAGCAGGAAAGAACAACACAGGTTTAATTCTACCTCTTTCTGGATAATACAAGCCTTTTTTTTTTTTTTTAATTTTCTTTTTTGAAAGGCAATTGAGGTTGAGTGACTTGCCTAGGGTCACACAGTAATCTGAGGCTGGATTTGAATTCAGGTTCTCCAGATTTTAGGTCTGGTGCTCCATTCACTGCACCATTTAGCTGTTCCACAACAAACCTATTATTAAAAAGAAATGTCAGAGAACTGAAGTAATACAGATTTCCTTAGTTTTCTGAAACAAAATTTGCTTCTATTGCAAAAACACCCTCCCCCCAACTACCCAAAAAACGACTGCTTATCCCATAAGAATGTTATATAGACAATTACAAGGAGATAGAATCAATATCTTTGTTTTTATTATAAGATAATTTATAGCATTCCTACCTTCCATATAGTTACCCACAGAAAGAGATTTCTCCAAGATTTAAAATACCAGAGAAAGAAATTATGATCTCTCAAGTCAGAGAGTCTGGGTCCAAATTCTCTATCTGATATTGACTACCTGAGCGACTCTGGATAAATAATTTCCCTTCCTAGGGCCTCAGTTTCCTCACCTATAAAATACAAATAACCTTCCTTTCACCTTCAGCTCATTTGTAATTGAGTGCCATAAAAAATAAAAACTTTCCTGAGTTAATCCTGAGTATCTTCCCATGGAACTCAAATTAGAGTTAATAAGCCTGGAAAACACATTAAAAATCCTTATAATATTGATGTTCTGTATGAGAATGCCTGCCATCTAGGGGAGGGGGTGGAGGGAAGGAGGGGAAAATTCCAAACAGAAGGGAGTACGAGGGATAATGTTGTAAAAATTACCCATACATATGTACTGTCAAAAAAAAATGTTATAATTACAAAATTAATAAAAAAAATGTTTTTAAATATATAATATTGATGTTCCCTCCTTTAATGTCAAAGATCTGCCAGTCAATCAATCATTATTTTTAAAGTACTTATACCTACTTTGCACAGCATACTATGATGGCTAGTAGCTAAGGATTTTTTGTTGTTCAGTCATTTCTGCTGAAAACTGTATTGGGTTTTGTTTTGGTTTTGTTTTGTTTTTTGTTTTTTTTGTAAAAATACTGGAGTGGCTTGCCATTTCCTTCTCCAGCTTATTTTACTGATAAATGATTGAGGCAAACAGGATTAAGTGACTTACTCAGGGTCACATAGCTAATAAGTGTCTTAGGCTGGATTTGAAATCATGAATGTGAGTCTTCCTGATTCCAAGTCCAGTGCTCTATGTATGGACCACCTACCTGCCCCATATAGCAAAGCTACAAAGACAAAAACGAAACAGTCCCTGCTTTTAAGCTGTATAGTTGGTTCCCTTATTTGAAACTTATTCTTCATTCTTGAAGACCATGACATCAGGAAGGTGATGCCATGACTTGCAAGTGAATTGATTGTGAGGGAGGGCTGTGCAAAGTCACCAGTCTCACTATCTGCTTCTTTAGCATTGAATTGGAAGATAGGTACTCAATCCAAAATCGAAGTTTAAATTTATTCACTCATAGCCAAGAAAAACTTGTTATCCTCTCCCCTTCCTTTTTCCCAGTCTTCCCTCCAAATCCTGTAATGTTGGGGCTAGCTTTTTGGAAGTTCATCAAAAGGGCCTTACTCTCAGCAGGATGTCCACGAGGATGGACAAGAATAGAGTCCAAAGTCTTTATTGTCTCCTTCACAGTCTGTGTCTGTCATAGTCTGATCCAGTCTCTTCCAGCAGTCTGACAGTATAACTTTGGTCTGACTTCCTGTCCCTAGTTCTTATATACCCCATTATAATTACATCATTACAGTATACTGAATATGTGTGAACTAGAGAACTATTACATCACCATGCTAAGTACTAAGTATATGTAAACTATATAACCATTGTCACATCAATTCCTCTGGGTTAACCCCTTGTTTCAAGTGTTCTTCTCCAGAGTTCTGCCTCTCTACAAAATCCTACATCATATCTACACTATGGATAGAATGAAACTCCTGTCTATTTATCATCTGATCTTCTCCTGCTCCCCTTGTCTCGCCATGGTCTGGTCAATTTCCCACAAACAGCTTCAGCACCCCATCCCCTGCTTTTTCTATCCTATTCCCCACCCCAAGACAACTGAAAGCAAGCCGTCAGACTTTTCAATATTGCAGGTTTGAATGTATTTGATAATCCTAATCAGCAAAAATAATAAAAGCATCATCTCCAGGCCATCCTTTGGCTTTCTTCCTGTAGAAAACTACAACTAGTTTCTGGCTGATTGTTCTTTATACTTTAAACAAAAGACATTATTGGAAGGAAAGATGCTAATATCTGAACATAGTGTTTTGATAGCAGAGGGTGTCTTAAATACACCCCCACACACATGTCCCTTATCTGAGGCATGAGAGGTGCTGAACTAAGAGGTTTCTCCTCCAACTGAGATGATTGCCTGACACCATCATGTCCTGATGAGTAAGGGAAATCTCCAGACCAAGCAGGAATGCACTTAGGTTGATGGTGCCCTGAGAGAAGAGTTAATTTTCACCAGTAAGCGAATGTAGGATACTCTCTTAAATGCATTTCAAACCAAGCCAGACAAGCAGGAGCCAGGGAGAGCAGGAGGGAAGTTAGTAAAACTAACCAACGTGCTTTCTGCAAGGCATGTTTTCTAAGGCCACTTTGGGAGAACAAGGAAGATATATGATGGAGCTAAATGGACAGAGTGGGACAATGGGCCATAGGGAAGAAATACTGAAATTCAAAGGTTCTTGAGCATCCATAAATCAATAGAATGGAGCCATGTTTCACTACTAAATGGATGTCTATAGGTTTATGCTGAGAGAATGGCTCAGTGATCTTTGAAATGTGAGAAGTATAGCTAAGGTAGCTACTGTCATTCCTGTGACTATTCTAAGTGACAGTGTGATAGAATGGAGAGGGAATCAGCCTTGGATTCATAAAACCCTGAGTTCAAGTACCACTTCTAATAGATACTGTGTGTTTATGATTCTGGACAATTTATTTAGTGTCCCACTTGAATCTCTAAGGATATAAGTTGCAGAATAGTTGTTGACTTACATTGGTAGAAAATATTTTCTAATTGGGAGCTCTTTACTCAAAAAAAAATTATAGCGCTGTTCTCTCTGACAAAAATAGAAAAAAAAGGGGGGGGACAGGGTATGTCATAAGTCCTCTCAGCTTACAAGGTGGATAAATTTATTGGATGACATAAGGCTCCTTGCTATTGGATTTCTCAATAAGCATAAGGTAAGACTTATGCAGTTTGGGGAGTTGCCATGTTTGCATTTTCAAAAGGCAAGGTAAGATGGTGGGTACCAGGATTGGAAGATACAATAGATTTGATCCTGGGAGTGGATTGCCATTTCTATATAACTTTTGTGAGCAAATATGAAGATCTGATAGTTTAAAGTGGTAGAAGGAAAGGGGGATTTTAAAGAAGGGAAAGGGACCTGTATGTGCAAGAATGTTTATGGCAGCCCTCTTTATAGTGGCCAGAAACTGGAAACTGAGTGGATGCCAGTCAATTGAAGACTGGCTGAATATATTGTGGTATATGAATATTATGGAATATTATTGTTTTGTAAGAAATGACCAACAGGATGATTTCAGAAAGGCCTGGAGAGACTTACATGAACTGATGCTGAGTGAAATGAGCAGGACCAGGAGATCATTATATACTTCAACAACAGTACTGTATGATGATGAATTCTGATGGAAGTGGCCATCTCCAACAATGAGATGAACCAAATCAGTTCCAACAGAGCAGTAATGAACTGAACCAGCTACACCCAGCGAAAGAACTCTGGGAGATGACTATGAACCACTATAAAGAATTCCCAATCCCTATATTTTTTTCTGCCTGCATTTTTTACTTCCTTCACAGGCTAATTGTACACTATTTCAAAGTCCAATTCTTTTTGTACAGCAAAATAACTGTTTGGACATGTATACATATGTTGCATTTAACTTATACTTTCACATTTTAACATGTATTGGTGGAAAGGGTGGAGTAAAGGAGGGGAAAAGTTGAAACAAAAGGTTTTACAATTGAAAAGTTTAAAAGAAAAAAAATTTTTTAAAAATTTGTTTGGAGGATTTGGGCTTTTGGCCTTTCTTTATAATTGAGGAAGTTAACATAGCACCTGGCCCTTTATGGTAATAGTACTTTATAGTACTTTATAAGAGCTAGCTGATTAATCAATTAATGCCATCCCTTACCTGAGTCAAATGATTTAAGATTTTTGCTTCATATTATGTGGATTCTATTAAGAGTTATCACTTGTAATATTTGAATTGGACTAGATGGTGGCTGAAGTTCTATCCAACTCTCACGGTTTGTGATTCTGTGACTCTCAGTTCCTTTCCCTCCAACAACAGAATTTGTTATACATTTGGAGATTTATAACATGCTACTTAACCCAGGCACATTATGAAATGTGTCCTGGGCATTAAAATTGCTAGTTACTACTCTGTTTCTGGGATGCTTTACTAAGGATATGGAAAGCAACAAGACAGTAGAATCTTTATGGCCTCAGGAAGATAATCAATGTTATAACCACTTGTACATGGAAGTGTGTCAATGAATTAAATAAATAAAGTGATTGGATGGATAGTTTTCAATTATTGCTTTTATATAAGAGAAACCAGTAAAATATTGCCATCTTTGTCCTGTGGGTCACTGGGTGAGGTGAGGCTCAATTCTTTCCTTCATAAGCACATGGAACCTATAAACTTCAGCTGGGTTCTTTCATTGCTCCGACTTAATGTTGCTTGGTGTCTTGAAACAGGACTCTCCAGAAATCTATTATGTGACAAGCAGGGTGGTTTATGACACAAATATTGTATTTTGCACACTTCATTTGCAGTTAAATTATTGAATAGCTGACAAGGCCAGCTATGTCCTGTTCCTTAGTACAAATCCATTAGAATATGTTTTTCTTTAAATTAGGACTTTAATACTTCTTGACATGAAGAGTGAATTTATTTTGCAATGATTAAAAATCATTTTGTAATTAGATTTGTATGAAGAAGAGATATTGGAAAAGCAAAGTCCAATGTTCCACTTTGGAGGAAAAATTCTAATTTTGCCATTCCAGCAGTATTTATTGCTTTGTCAGCTAGTGATTGTGCAAGAAAGGAGCTTAAGGCCAAAGTGAAAAAATACTAATGTAAGTCAAGACTATCAAACTAACTCACAGAATGTTTAAGCTAGGTTATACTTCAAAAATCATTTTTATCTAAGTTATCTTCTGATAATTTTTATATCATCTTTATTTCTCAGTATATCCCTCCCCATCCTCTACCTGGAAAAGCATCCTTCATTCTTTTTTTTTTTTTTTTTGACTCACATTTACAAAAATCCTTTTACCTTTTTTTTTTAAATAGTATTTTTTTGATTACATGTAAAGACAAATTTTCCCTCTCAAAGATATATAAAGATAGATTTCACCATTCATTTTTGTTAGATTTTGTGTTCCATATTTTTTCTCCTCCCCTTCTTCCTTTCCTCCTCCCCAAGAAAGCAAACAATCTGATATAGATTATACATATACAATCCTTTAAAACATTTTTCCATATCTGTCATGTTGTACAAGAAAAATCAGACCAAAAGGGGAAAAAAACACAAAAAAGAAAAAGCAAACAACAACAATAAGAAAAAAGTGAAAATACTGTGCTTCTATCCATACTCAATGTCCACAATTTTCTCTCTGGATACTGATGGCATTTTCCATTTCAAATACACTGGATATGAAAAACAATTATTAACATTTATAAAAATTTTAAGTTCCAAATTTTTCTTTCTCCCTTCTTCCTCATCTCTCTCCCCCAAAATGGTAATCCATTTGATATAAAGTATATACAGAAATACTCCTCAAAACAAAGAATTTTTAAAAGTGGGAAAAAAATCAACATCAAACATTTCAGTAGAACTAGCCAGCTCATTAATCATAATATTACACACAATATTTTACATCTATTGTACCCCAGCTCTACTAAGATGGGAAGAAGGTGTATTTCTCATATCTTTTTGAGAATTGAGTTTATCCATAATAATTATATCAAATGTAATATATTATCCACTATCCATTGTAATTTTATTGTTGTTCTTTACATTTACATTGTTGTGGTCATTATATCTATTGTTTTGCTGGTTCTGCTCATTTCATTTGGCATCCTTCTTCTTCTTCCTTCTCCTCCTTCTCCTCCTTCTCCACATCACTTCCACATTTTAAAGATTAGAAAACCTGCGGTCCTTAGATATTCAGTAACATGCTTAATTTCATATAAAAGCAAGAAGTCTTCCATCTCCAAGCCCAATGTGCTTCTACTATATCTCACAACCTCCAAAGAAAGACTTCTTTTTTCTTCTTTCTTTCTTTCATTCAATCTTTCTTTCTCTTTCTTGTTTTTCTTTCCTTCCTTCTTTCCTTTCTTTTTCTTTTCCTTTTTTTTCTCTTAGTAAATTCTTTTCTTTATTTAATAGAAGCTGATCCCTGAGTTATTTGACATACTGGAAAGATCACTGGGTCTAGAGGCATAGGATGATAGAAGTATAGACTTAGAGCTAGGAAAAACCTTGGAGACAATAGAGTACAAATCAATTCTTTTTCAAATAAGGAAATTAAGGCCCATGGAGGTTAATGTTGCACCGGATAAGTGGTATAGCTGAGATGAGAACCCAAGTTCCCAGGACTCCAACTTATTATTCTTTCCACTGCACTAAATTTCCTCCTAGTCAGAATCAGCTGACCAGGATTTGATTTTCAGCTTCCACAAGAACTAACTGTGGGATCTTGGGCAACAGAAAGGAAAAAGGGAGAAAGAGAAATGTGTATGTATGTGGTGTTTGGTGGTAGGGAGGGGGGTGAGTTAAACTATATCCCAGAAATTATGCTAAGTACTTTACAAATATTATCTCATTTGAAGTTCACAAACAGCACTGTGAGGTGGGTACTATTATTATCCCTATTTTAAAGTCAAGGAAACTTAGGCAGACGATAGTTAAGTGACTTGTCCAGAATCACATAGCCACATTTGAATTCAGATATTCCTAAATTCAGATCCAGCATGGTCTCTCTGAATTTCACTTTCTTTTTAAAAGAAATTTCCCATTTGAAATGAGAACCTAGTATCTGCCTTTTCTGCCTTATAAGGTTTTCATAAGCATTAAAGAAGATAACATGTGAAGAAAGCATTTTATAACTAAAGAGCTAACTATTGGCCATTGTTAAAACAATACCCACATCTATCATCTTATGAATATTAGATGATGAGCATGATATAGATTGTATCTACAAAGAGTTTCCAAATAGTTGAAAGGGTAGAAAAAAAGTAGGATCCATAGTTTTCTATTTGAGTTGTTCTATGAAAAAAAGCAATGGATTGGGAGTCATAGGAACTGTGTTCAAATTACAATAGTCATTTACTAAATGCAGAATTTTGAATAAATCACTTAAATCTCCTTTGGCCACAGTTTTTCATCTATAAAATGAAGGGAGACAAGTAGTTGGAGAGGAACATGGCAAACCACCAGTATCTTTGTCAAGAAATCTCAAAATAGGGTTACAGAGAGTTGGACATGGCAAAGTAACTAAATCACAATAACAAACTAGGTGGACCCAGACACCTTTCAACTATGATCCTGTGACCTATGTGAATTCTTTGAAATTGGAGGATGACATCACATTAAGTCAACTAGAACAATTTGACAATTTTTTTTTAACCTCTAACATGGACTCGCTGCTTACTCCCTAATGGAATGGGATTTGGAAATGATTATCATGTTTGGCAATGTAAATCTAAGCAAATACTGTGGAAAGAAAATTGATTGATAGGTTTATATTTTCTTATACGTATACTGGATTTGTACAGCCACCATAGCTTAGGAGGCTATAGAATCAAGGATTACTTCACTAACCCAAGAGTACTTAACCAGGATTTCATGAACTTAAAAAAAAGATTTTTGTAACTGTATTTCAATTTAGTTTATTTCCTTTATAATCTAATGACTTTTATGTTATGCACTAAAAAACATTATTTTGAGTTTGTCATAGTTTTGACCAGAACAGAACAGACAGAATAACTGACACAAAATAAGGCTAAAAACCCCTACACTAAACCATTTATTAATGTAAATATATTTTTCTTTCACATAGATTTGTTATTGTTATTCAGCTATGCCCAATTCTTCATGACCTCTTTTGAGGTTTTCTTAGCAAAGATTCTTTCCTTCTCCAATTCATTTTACAAATGAGAAAAATTAAACAAACAACATTAATTGACTTTTCTAGGGTCCCACAGCTAGTATTGTCTGACACTAGATTTGAACTCAGATCTTCCTGACTCCAGGAAAGGAACTCTACATACTGCACCACATGCCCCAAAATACTCTTTGACAAACATTTGATTCAATGGCCTCATCCCTAAATCATCACAGTATGTTTCTTCAGTAAAACTCAAAGATTCTCATAGATCTTTTCTTGCCAATTTTCATTTCAATCCACTATCTCAATCATCCTGACATGCTTATAAAGTGCTTTCATATAGTTTTTACCTCCTTTTATCCATCAGAATGGAGAGTGTAGTCAGTGGTCCTCAAACTTTTTAAATAGGGGCCAGTTCACTGTCCCTCAGACTGTTGGAGGGCTGGACTATAGTAAAAACAAAAGCTCACACTCTGTCTCTGCCCCTCAGCCCATTTGCCATAACCCGGTGGGCCGCATAAACGTCCTCAGTGGGCCGCATCTGGCCATCGGGTAGTAGTTTGAGAATCCGTGACCTATAGAACAGAGGGTAGAGCCAATGGTAGATTTTAGCTTTCCTGTTCCCTTTCCCTTCCTAGGCTATCTTATAGTGATAATGAGCATTGAAATGGCTCAAAAGCAGTCAGAGAAAGAGATAGAAAAAAACCCCTAAATCCTGAATGATCATGAACTGGATAAATCAGCTCCAATTAATTGAAACTTGAACATAGATGAAAAACCAATTTCATGAAATTACAACACAAGGGAAGTTATTTGTTTCAGGTTGAGGGGCTGAGACAGATAAACTGGATTCCACATTATCTCCAAGAACCCTCTCCTCCTGGCATCATGAATGTGTATTTAACAAAAAGCTTCACCGTTTTTCATCCCCAGTCCCATTGCCCCACCTGTAAAAGAATTCCACTTAAAAGGCATTGATTTGCCCTTTCTGGCTTATTACCCAATATCTTGGCTCACTTCTCTCCTTCTAGTTCTCTGGGGCATTTTGCTAAGCCACAGTCATCAGTAATGCAGTACATTAAAATAAGCTATTGGCAATCCTGCTTATTTACAGTTAGAGACATTTTATTCTTCTCCAACTTGTATAAACCTAGTCTTGGCTTCCATCCACAGCTAGATCTAGAAATTATAACACATTACCAGGTAGGGATGCGTTTTCCTGCATTATTCTGAACAATTTCTCAGGCTCAGGGGATCCAAAGCCATGTGCAAAAGGAAGAAACCCTGCGGGTTGCCATAAAGGCATGCAGGTAATATTTAAGGGATTTAAAAAAAAAAAAAGAAGTCCTTTAATATTTTCAGACGTTCAATTATTCACCATTCTAACTGCAGGTGGTAAGTAATTTGGATATCACTGTCGGGGAGAGACAGGTGGAGGAAAAGGCAGCAGTTTGGAAATTCACAGGGGTCCATCTCATTGCTGACATGTGACCAAGGGTTAGAATCATAGGATGTTAGAGATGGAAAGGACTAGAGAATGGAAGAATCAGAACCAAATCCTAGGTCTTCGGACTCCCAGTTTAGTGGTTCCCCCCTAGATCACATTGTTTAAGATATGCCTGAGGTGATGAAGGCTCTATAGTCATAGTGACACCTAGTTTGTTGAAGATGATCAATGAAAAGCTTTAGATTACCAAGGTTCCCCAGTCAGTAAATCCCTAGTCTCAAGGGTGAGGCTTTTAATCAGTACCACCTGGTTTTTATCATTGAAGCACTTTCTTTTCTTATCCTAGACGGCACAGGTGCCTTTGAGTGCTAGCTGGCCTTCTGGAGTCTGGAAGATCTGAGTTCAACCCCTTCTTCAATTACACTGGCTGTAATCTTTCTGAGCCTCAGTTGTGTCCCTTGTAAAATATGAACATTGACCCTACCTGCCTCACAGGTTGTGTCGTTGTAGTTCAATTGTATTTGATTCTGTGACCCTATGAACCTCCTATAGCATTGTAGTGAGGATAAATGAAGTATATACAAAGCACTTTGCAAAGCACCAGATGCATGTTAGCTAACAAATATTATTCCAAGTATTTCTTTCATGTAAACTCATCAGCAGTAACACCATCTTATCCTGAAAACATATATTGCTCCCTTTTTAGGGGCCAGGAACTGGAAATTGAGTGGATGTCCATCATTTGGGGAATGGCTGAATAAGTTATGGTATATGAATGTAATGCAAAATTATTGTTCTATAACAAATAATGAGCAGGCTAATTTGAGAAAAGCTTGGAAAGGCTTATATGAACTGATGCTGAGTGAAGTAAGCAGAACCCAGAGAACATTGTACATAGCAACAAGAAGATTGTGTGATGATCAACAGTGATGGACTTGTTCTTTTCAACAGTGTGGTGATTCAAGACAATTCCAATAGACATGAAGTGGAAACTGCCATCCACAATTAGAGAGAGAACTATGAAGATTGAATGTAGATCAAAGCATATTTTCACCTTTTTTTGCTATTGCTTGTTTCCTTGTTTTTTTTTTCCTTTCTTATGTTTTTTCCTTGTGATCTGATTTTTCTTGTATAACATGACAAATATGGAAATACATTTTTAAAAGATTATACATATTTAACCTATATCAGATTGCTTGCTGTCTTGGGGAGGGGGAAGGTAAGAGAGGGAGGGAAAAAATTTAGAACAAATATTTTACAAAAATGAATGTTGAAAACTATCTTTGCATGTATTTGAAAAATAAAATAGAAAGAAAAAGAAAAAAATATTGCTACCATGCAGAGGCTTCAAAGGAGAGGCCTATGATTGTTTCCAAGTAAGCTTCATCAAATAATTTCATCAAAATGACAATTTTTCTTTTTGTTTACTTGAGAGGCTACTTGGTAGTATCATTAGAAAATTATAGGAAGCCAAAAAGACAGTATGTTCCATTGGAAAAAATGTTGGATGTGGAATCCAAAGAACTAGATTCTAATCTGCCCTGCCACTCACTTCCTCCATGACTGAGGTCAGTAATTTGCATCTCTAGATTTTATTCTTCTCATCCACAAAGTGAAGGAATTGAACAAGTTAATGTAATGTTCATTTTAGATCTAAAGATCTAAAAGAGAGGAGCATCCAGTGTCTGCTTGGTGCCAGAGTGGATAGAGTGTTGGACTTAGAATTGGAAATCCTGCTTCTCAACATTACCTACTAAGTGTGTGACTTTGGTCAAGTCATTCAACTTCTTCCAAAATCAGTTTCTTCATTTATAAATTATGTCTAACTAAATCATCATAATACCTTGTACCTATTATGTGTCTAGCACTATGTTAAGTGCTTCACAAATATCTTATTTAGTCCTCACACAACTCTGGGAAGAAGGAGCTATTATAATCTGCCCTTTTTTCTTGCTCAGTTTTCTTGTTCATTTTAGTTGCATCTGATTTTTCATGACCCCAGTTGGAGTTTTCTTGCCAAAGTTACTAGAATGATTTGCCATCTTCTTCTCTGGACAAAATGGTAAAGTAACTTGCACAGGGTCACACAGCTGAGGTCAGTTTTGAACTCAGGTCTTCCTCACTTTAAGCTGAGCAATTTGAAAAAAAAAAAAAATGGTTGTAGCTTATGGCAGTTATTATAAGATAGGTAGGAAGCTCAATAGATGGAGCATCAAGCCTGGAATCAGGAAGACCTAAATTCAAATCCTGACCCAGATGCTTACTAGCTATATGATTCTGTATCCATTTTGCCACAACTATACACTCTTTCTTAACACAGACTTCACAGGATTATGAGGAGGATACAATAAGTCAATATATGTAAAGCACTGTATAATTTTCACTTATTCAGGCAAAAACACACATAAGTCATGATAGACAAGCATTAATATTGCCTTTGAAAAATTTCAACCTTCTCTTTGCCCTACTCAATGTTTGCTGAATATAAAAAAACAAACTCAACAATAACACCTTAAAAAAACAAAAAACAAAACAAAACAAAAAAAACAATGGGCCTGCTTAAAGTTACTGGATCTGGGAAGTAGGCCCAGTATCTTCCTATGAGGCTGCTTTAAAGAGCTAGTCACTTCCTGCTGGCATAAAGACATAATGCCAGCTCTAGGATACTTGCCATAACCATCTGGTTTTGTCTCTCTGCTTTGCAGGAAAATCTGGGAATCTTACATGTTCATAGGGCATCTCACTTCCAAACTGGTTTTCAGTTTGAAGCTTTATATAACTTAAGAAAAATGCTAAAAATCATTTGATCATTCCCAATGTGAAAGGAAAGATGATACTTTCATCTTCCTTTTTTTTTTTTTTTGTTTTCTTTTGTTATGATCTAGATAATCCTGATTAATGTTCATTGATAGTGAGAGCAACTAATAAACTGGGATGTGTGATCAACATGAATGGAATAACAGAAAATATACCCTGTTCTCATTTAAATAAGTATTGATCTCCCTAATGAGAAGCTGGAAACCAAACTAAATTATGTAAATAAAGTTAATCAGGTTAGAGTTGGTCTTCATGAGAAACTTGGGGCTAAAACCACCGATTTTGCAGATGGAGAAAAATTGCTGGAATAAAATATGTATGCTTTAGAGAAAAGAAAATAAACACACACCAAGTCATCCTCAAAAATAAGTAAGGTACAACCCCTCTATACTTTGATGATTATAAATTGGGCAGGACCTATAGATATGAAAATCTGGTAACTCCAGAGACCTCCTCTTTCCCTTCTTATCAAATTGAGAAGAATCAGAGAAGTAAATAAAAACACTGTATGAGAAGATAGGGGTTCTAGGCCCCCTTCCAAAATTAACTTTGGGAAATTCATTTGAATTTCTTTGGCCTCGTTACTGAATATTAACAACTCTTTACTTCTCTTTACTGATGTCAAAGAGGTGGACCAGATAATTTCTTGAGGTCCTTCCAAAACTTCATTCTCTGACTCTATTGCTTTAAAACTGCCACAGAGACAATGAGAAATTTTAAGATATATCCTGTTCTTAAAAATAGTATCCATGGTGAGATGTCAAAATAATGGTTTCAGCCAGTCCAGAAAATATAATCCATTAAATTTATCACTGAGATTCCTAAGTACTGTTATTAACAGAGAAGGAAGATTTTATTTTGTTTTGTACAAATGTTTTAGCTTCAGAAAACAAGAAAAAATTTAATACATTAAAGCAACATTCTAAAGTGACTAAACACCCATATTCTTTCACTCAGAGATCTTACTTGGAGAAGAAATCAAGTAAAATAGTAACTTATGAAGTGAATGTAAAAATGAAATAACTTTTTAAATTAGAGATATTGATTTTATTATATATATATGTATGTGTATTTATGTTATGTCGTCAAAGTTGGTATAAAGAAATCTTTGTTACTCTGCAAATCTATTATGACAATGTTACACCAAGAAAAGTTTTCCATAATTGTTGCATTTATTAATAAAATAATATCATGTAAGAGAAATATTGCATTTGCACTAATGGTGCTCATTTTATAACACAGTGGTTAAAATTCCAATTAAAGACTACATTCTTAAAAAAAAAAAAAATTGTTTCCCAATCCTCCTAAATTCTAGTGCTTTCTATTTGTTGGCTATATTAATTTATCATGTGTATCATTTGTACACAACTGTTGGCATGTTGTCTCTCCCATTAGACTCAGCTCCTTGAAAGCAGAGACTATTTTCTTTGTTTCTCCAGCTCTTAGTATAGTGCCTGGTACATAGTAGGTGCTTAATAAATGTTTATTTATTGACTCGTTACCTGTAGGAAATAAAATGTCATTTGCAAGAAACAAAAAATAGCTAAATTTAGACAATATACTGAATAAAAGCTAACCACCTAACCCCACTCTCTATTTAAACCAAAATTTTCTTATAGTGTATCCCCAGTAGAATGCAACGCCCTGAGGGCAGGGATTCTTTTATTACTCTCTTTGAATCTCAGTGCTTAACGTTGTCAGTACTTAATAAACTATCATTGTATTAAATTGAACTGAGTTGAGTTCAATTAAATCTTATATGTATAAGAGACCTCATAAATCATTTATTCAAAACTTCTAATTTAGCAGATAAGGTACCTAAATCTCAGAATTGTATCCTAGAAAAGTGGTTTGCATAACACTGAAATTCCCTTCTCATTACTATTTTTATCCCACTATTTTCTCCAGCAAAGCTGCCTGAGAAATAAATAAATCGATGAATGATCGAATATTCTTTGCAATTAATAATATGTAGTTGCTAGTCTCCAGACTTCTGGGTGGCTCAGTTTTTGTTTATATTTTTTTGGTTTTTGTTATTGTTTTTATTGTTGTTGTTTTGCTTTGTTTTATTTTATTTTGTTTGTTTTGTTTTTGCTTGCCTAAGAATGGTGAGATTTGAACCCAGGGATAAAAACGAAGCTGGAACTAAACATATAGTTTGAAATCTGCTTAATGGTCAGATCATCTAAACAAGTTAGTTTAAACCACTAAGTTAATGATTCTCACTGTACTGACTTGTGTTATTTGGAAAATATCAGCATTGGCTAGTTATATTGGCCAACATGTGTATTCTGCTCAAGCTCTTGGAAAGGATCTAAATGATGGCCAAAGGGTTATAAAACTGTGCATATCTTTTGATCCAGCAGTCATAAAAGAGGGGAAAGGACCCACATGTGCAAAAATGTTTGGTCAAGCTCTTTTTGTAGTGACAAGGAACTGGAAATTGAGTGGATGCTCATCAGTTGGGGAATGGCTGAATATTATTGTTCTATAAGAAATGAAGAGCAGGCTAATTTCAGAAAAGCCTGGAAAGACTTATTTGAACTAATGCTGAGTGAAGTGAGAAGAATCAAGAGAACATTGTACACAAGAATAAGAAGATTATGTGATTATCAACAGTGATGGATTTGGCTCTTCTCAGCAATGCCATTGAAGAATATTCTAACAGAACTGGATGGAAAATACCCCTCACATCCAGAGAGAGCGAGCTATGGTGACTGAATATGGATTGAAGGATAGTATTTTTACCTTTTGTCTATTTGTTTGCTTTTTCTTTCTTGTGTTATTGTTGTTGTTTTTTAATTTGATTTTTCTTGCACAACATGACAAATAAGGAAATATATTTAAAAGGATTACACAAACTTAACCTATATCTTATTGTTTGCTGTCTTGGAGAGGGAGTACATAAGGGAGAGAGGGAGAAAAAATTGAAACACAAAGACTTACAAAACTGAATGTTGAAAACTACTTGTACGTGTATTTGGAAAAATAAAATACTCCAGGAGAAAAAAAAAAAATTAAAGAGGGAAAAAAAATGGATCTGTTGAGGTCTTTAGTGTTAGATGTGATTAGCAGAGGAATTGATCCTTGAGATAGGCTGGCAGAAGACTCTGATAGAGATCAGTTTAATTCCATGGTCTTACCCTCTGGGCAGGTCATGATGAGGAAACCCCAAAACTCTTCTCCTTGGACTCTGCCCCAGGGACTCTGCCCCACCCCAAGCACAAACAGTTTCCTCCTTATCTAAAAACCCATTGAATTCTATTCAAATCCTAACCCTGGCTGAAGCTCTAGCTGGAAGCCAATATGGGACTCTACCCACAAGCCCCTTCAGATGACCCAAAGCCCCCCTATTATAAAAAGGCCAAACTGGAGTTCACTCTTTGCAGAAGTCCCAAACATGGCATCCTTACGCTGGCCATGTTAAGGCTCTGGTGTTTTTCTACCTTTTAACCTTACTTCCAAACCCCATAATAAACCTCTTTTATCAATCTAGGTTTTCAGGACTGTAAATTCCTTTACAGAGGACTCTTGCGCCACTACTAGACCTCATTTAACTCTGTATCCTTGCGCCAAATTCAAAGAGGTGCAGGGGAGCTCCATTTGACTCCCTGTACCCCAAACCTGCCTCTAGACCTCAATTAAACCTAATTTCATTTAGGCGCCCCTTATTTAGTCATCCAGTTTGAATCCAAGGTATGTCAAACTCCTGAGACCCACCCTCTGTAGAGATCTCCAGCAGTCTCATCTCTTTATGTCCTGTCAGAAACCCCATTCATGTCCCTGAGGTTAAATTTTCCTTGTAAAATCTATTTATGGGCCATACCATAGTTGCTGCCTTCCTTTGGATCAGCTGCCATAGCACTCTGCCTCACTGTGTATTTCCCCTTCTCCTTGTCCCATGCTACTTGGCATCTCTCCCAACTCTACTATGCTTCCCAATCCCACTTCTTCACTTCATAGCTAGCTATTTCTTTTAGAATACTATGTTCCTTTCACGAATTTGTCTTTCATAAACTCTCCCAACTCTATTTCATATTTATCATTTCTGGTGTCTATTGTATCCCTTCATTTTGTCTGTAACCATTCCCCTAAATAAATCTGCCTTTTACCAAAGAGAATGGCCATTGTGAATTCTTCACATGTCCAAACCCCATCTTTTGGTGTCTACCATCATCTAGTATCCACATTGACTACATCATTTTGGTCCTCAAACCACATTCTTTGGTGCCAAACCCCACATCATAGACAACATCAGCTCCAATTAACCCCTGCTGTTTTCCAAATGAGAATTGAAATCTTGGAGCCCAGATTCCAAACTGTGGGACACAAGCCTGTTTAAAGTCTCATAACTAAATGTGGAAATTGCAAAATTATGATTTATTATCAATAAACATTTGATTTGTATATTTATTTTATATACTTATATATCTGGAATCACGTAAAAATTTTTCAGGCAAAAAGGGGTCATGAGACTGAATGTAGATCACAACATAGTATTTCCACTTTTTTTGTTGTTGTTTGCTTGCTTTTTTTTTCTTATTTTTTTCTGGTTTTTCTTGTGCAGCATGAGAAGTGTGGAAATATGTATAGAAGGATTGCATATGTTTAACCTCTATTGGATTACTTATAATCTTGGGGAGGAAGATGGGAGGGAGAAAAATATGGAACACAAAGTTTTGCAAGGATAAATGTTGAAGACTATCTTTACATGTATTTTGAAAATAAAAATCTATTATTAAAAAGGGGTATCATGAGTAGGAGAAGCTGCCCTAAAAGAATCCCCAAGAATCCAATAGCCCCCCTATTGTTGTGATGGATGATAAATAAACTGGCTATTATTCCTAAATATGACTCAATATTTAATTTCTGAGTATAGTTGCTGATGAATTAATAGCCCTACCTCCTATTATCATCCTTGAAAGAAGCTGAATTATATAAAAAATAATAAGTTAAACTTGGATTCAGAAAGACCCAGGTCCAAATGTTGCCACTGACACTATATGTGTAGAAAGTGGGAAAGTCACTTAAGCTTTTACTGCCTCAGTTTCCTCATCTGTTGAATAAGTTGGAGAAGGAAATGGCCAACCACTCCCAGTATCTTTGCCAAGAGAACACTAAATGCAATCACAAACAGGTGGGCTTGACTGAAAAATGACTGAATAACAAACTAAGCTAATTCTTAGGCAGAAAGAGACTTTATTATATACTCATCCTTTAGAATTATAGAATATTGGAGTGGATAGACTTCTGGAGATTATTCAACCTAATCCTCTCATTCTAGGAAATAAAAATAAATCATTGAGTGATTTCCCTCAAATCAGAGTTAGGACTAGAGTCTCCTGGAGCCAAGGTCTCCATGTTCTTTATTACACAGGGTGAAGTTTGATTCTCATTATTTGCCCTTGCCTTCATTGAGGGGAGTGACTGGGCATCTGGGCCTTCTCTTTCTGAGTTCATAGAGTGGAAGAATTTAGAGTTAGGAAGAGGATCCAAACTTGCTTCTCTGCCCTGCTCCCAAATAAGACTTTACTGTTTTGGGTTCTGTTCCAACAAGGTCCTTGTTCTCTGCTTCCCAAGGTAATGACTTGTTAGTCTGACAAACTGGATTCCCATCCCATTATAGTAAAACATTTGTTTCTTAAATTTGGCATTCGCAGCCAAAGCTACCAACCACAAAGGACCAATTTTCAAGATAGAATTTTGGTGGTTGTGGATAGGCTGATGGGGGAGATATTTTAACTTTTTTTTTTTTTTTTAAATAGGAAATGGGATTGAAGGTCTTTTATGTTCCTCAAATTAGTGTAGTGAGGGGATTGACTAATGTGAGCGTCATCCTTTGAGCATACATAGCATTTTGCCTACAACAATTCCCAAACTGAAGCTATGTTTGAGAAGGAATAAATTGAGGGCCTGCCTGTCCCCTCCAGAACACATGCAGATAATTCTGTTACTGTTTTCCTGTTCTCTCACTGCATGTGAAGTTTAGTTAGATAATGAGCCAGAACTGAGTGTGATTACAAAAGACTTCAGCAATTCTACTTCATTCTCTTTTCCTGATAGTGATTAAAGTATGTTAGTCTTCTGTAAGCCTTTGGGTAGAAAAAGAGAGGGGGGGGATGACAACAACTTACTTTTGACACTTGGGTCAGTGCGTGACTTCATGCCTCACTAAGCTGTTTTTGTTTTTATTTTTCTCTCTGTTTGTACCTCTTCATTCTTCCACTTAGAGTAAGGATATTGGAGAGCTCTGTGACCTTGTAAGCTTCAAAAAGTCCAACTTTCTGTAGTTCAGGAATCAGAGTCTGTGACAGTTTGCTAGTAAACCAGCAGAAACTTGAGGAGGGACCTGCAGGATCCAGCACAGTATCAGCATTGCTGCTGTAATTTTTTTGCAAACAAGGGAGGTAAAAATGATGCTTTATTCAGAAGTAAAATTTTGGCTTTGAGCTTAAACTCATTATCCCCAGAGAATAAAATGGCCAAGAGATAGTATGCCCCTGGTTTGGAGCAATGTTTCTGCACTATTACTGTCACTATGTCTTTTTTAGAAAATGTTCTTTTGGGGCCGCTAGGTGGCTTTGTGGATAGAGCACCAGCCCTGAAGTCAGGAGGACCCCAGTTCAAATGTGGTCTCAGACACTTAACATGTCCTAGCTGTGTGACCCTGGGCAAGTCACTTAACCCCAGCCTCAGGGGGGAAAAAAAAAGAAACAAACAAAAAATATTCTTTTATAAAATCCAACTGCTGTTAATTGCTTAAATTATATAGCAATGGAGCTTGTTTAGGGAATTGTAGTTAGCAAAACTTTGGATGTGCTTAAAAAATGAGACTCTTATTGGTTATTACCCCTCCATTATATTAGTAGAAATTGTCAGAGCAATATCTACCAGGGTTCTTCACCATGTTTTTTAGGCTAGTTTTCCTAAAAGACAAAAGCCCTAACAATCTAGGAAGAGCTAAAGTTAGAAAGAGCTGAGTTCAAATTTGACCTCAGATACTTATTAGTTGTCAGACTAGTCAGACTTAACCAGTAACTGCCTCTATTTTCTCAACTGTAAAATAAGAAGCATAATGACAGTGAGTAAAACCAAGAGAATATTGTGCAAAGTAACAAGATTATGTAATGATCAACAGTGATGAACTTGATTTTTTCATCAGTGAGTTGATTCAAGACAATTCCAATGATGAAAAGTGTCATCCACATCCAGAGAGAACTATGGAGACTGAACATCAAAGCATAATTTTTTCACCTTTTTTTTGTTGTTATTATTTATTTGTTTGCTTTCTTGTGTTTTTCCCTTTTGATCTGTTTTTTTTCACAGCATGATGAATATGGAAATATATATGTTTAACTTATATCTGATTGTTTGCTTCTTGGAGAGAGGGGTGGGGAAAGAGGAGGTAGAAAAATTTGGAATGCAAGATTTTACAAATGTTGAAAACTATCTTTGCATTTATTTGGAAAAATAAAATATTATTTCAAAAAAAATAAATCAGAGATGAAAAAAGAAAGCTTGTGAACACTAGGGAATACTAGATTTATGTATGCAAAGGGAAATATTAATGAACTAATGGTCCTGTTTTTCCTAAATCCCAAGATATAGTAGTAACTATAGTGACAACTCTAGATCTGTGCAACATATCTGTGCTTGAAAAACTTTGATGTGAATCAATTTATTTAGATTTCTGCACCAATTTCTACTGTAAGACATTCAAAAGGCAAGTGCTCTTTAATTTGCAACTAGGAAAGAGGAAAGAATATAGGATTTTTCAGCATCTGTCATTGGGTGTGCTGACTGAGACGAACCCAATTAAACTGACTTTCATGTTCTAAAATAATGGAAAAATTGCACCAAACTAATTTCTTTTTTCTAATTTGATTTTTATTGTAACAAGAAAACAGTGACTGATCATGGAGTGAGAAGGGAGACAAGTTATTAGGATCACTGTATTTTTAGACCAATCTCTAGAAACAACATCAATAATTTAGCACTTCCTAGATCTCTCTGATGACATAGCATCAGAAATCTCACCAGCCTTAGTTAGAGCTAGCATTACTTAAGTTCAATTCTACCTTTGGCATACACTGACTGTTTCTTGGTAAGTTTTGCTTAACTTCTCAGTACTGCCAGACAGCTCTCCCAAATTATAGATAAGTTTTCCATCTGCATTGTTAGAGGTAGTTTCCATACCAGGAGTTCCTCTAGACCAATGAAGCCAAAGATTCAAAGTCTGCCTTCCTGCCTCTTCTCCCCTCAAAGAAAGCATTTTCTAAAAAGAATACTTCTAGCATATACTAGCTTTATGACCCTGGATAAATCAAAACCTCTTAATAATAATTCTCTAAGGTTATGAATGGCAGGGCAGTTACATATCTGTACTGATAGAGCTTCTCCATTGGCAGTTCCAAGTCAAAATATAGATCCAAACTCTAGCCATATTCCCATATATCAGATACTATATTAGTATTGGGTATACAGAGACAGAAAAAAAGCTTCTGCTTTCAAAGAATTTATATCATAGTGAAAAAATAGTGTACATGTTATAGATCCAAGATTGGTCACTGAGCCCTCATGAGCATATACAAAATGCTGGAATCTTGTAATTCCCTGCTAGGATCCCCACGCCAAGATCACCCCCTCTCTTTTTATTCATCTTTTTTTATTATCAGGAGTCAATCTGTTTTCCAGAGCTAAGGCCCAGTAAGCAAGCTGTGCCCGGAAGCTTGGTGTAACAACAATCCTTGCCATTCATTCTGCAGCAACTAAATCATAGAGCTGATGGTCCCTGAACTCTGGCAAACACCAATAGGCCTGGACATGAAGCCCTGCTTTGAATGGACTTTCTGCTGCTATTCAGCCTTGCGTCACTGTTGCTGTTATGCCTCAGCACAATTGTGACACCACTGTTTGATTCTTTGTCTAGCCACAGATAATATAAACCAAGGTTTTAGCCCCATTGCCTTGGGTCTCCTACTGAAGGAAATAAAGAAAATCTTTTTGCTTATAACTTCAGTGAGCTCTTTGGCATTTTTGGATTTAATAGCCATTGCAAACCCTCTGTGGCTTTTTGGTCATTTGTTACCAGAGGGGACATCCCACACCAAAGAGGCTGGAAAGCCTGTTTCCTGGGGAGTCATGAAGACATGTAAGAGATGTAATATGGAGAGTCTTTGGAGTGACCTTCAGGGCCCAGCTCAGGAATAACTGAGGTGAGGACATATCCAAGAGTGATGTTACATCATTGCTAAATAGAAAATGTGACAAATCCACTCTTTCCAGAGATCAAGGAAACAAGAAAAAAGTGGGGCATGTCTGTACTTCTCTTTTTGACCTGTCTTTGAATAAATTCCCCTTCGTTAAAGCTAATTGATGTTGCTTGTCCTTCATTCTCTTTTTTTCTTCTTTTCCTTCCTATCTCCCTTCATCCCCCCCTTCCTTCCTTTCTCTTCCTTTTCTTTTTTTTTTTCTCCTTCCTTCCTTGTTTCTGTGTAGGACAGGGGCTAGACCCCTTTCCCAAATTAATTAATCAGAGACATCTTCAGATACAAAAAGAAAGCATTTATTTAATCCCTGCGGGGAGAGGCCCAGACACACCAGGGAGAGTCCCAATTCCCACCAAGTGCTCCTAAAACCTAACCAGCTTCTGGAATGTCCAAGATTTAAAAGCAAAAGACCAGAGATTTTTCACTGGATAGACTAAAAGGACATAACCATGCTTGACCAATGTTGTCTGCTTCCTATGGGTCACATCACTTCTTGAGGGTCTGCCCTTTAGAGACTATGTGACTCCCTGAAACCCAGGGTTCAAGACTGGGAATAGGGATCATGGGACTTCCTGAAACCTGAGGCCCAAGACCTCATCTTCTCTGTCTGGATATAGGGATCATGTGACAGTGTCAATACTGAGAAAACTTCACCTAATCAGCCCCATTCACTTCCTTCCTTCCTTCCTTCCTTCCTTCCTTCCTTCCTTCCTTCCTTCTTTCCTTCCTTCCTTCCTTCCTTCCTTCCTTCCTTCTTTCTTTCTTTCTCTCTGTCTCTTCCTTCCTTCCTTCCTTCCTTCCTTCCTTCCTTCCTTCCTTCCTTCCTTCCTTCCTTCCTTCCTTCCTTCCTTCCTTCCTTCCTTCCTTCCTTCCTTCCTTCCTTCCTTCCTTCCCTTGATGAGGTGGAAATGATGAGGTTAGTGGTTGAAAATTGGGGTGGAGAATCCCCTCTAGTCCACGCAGAATTCACAAACCTGAAAATCTGAGGCAAAAGGGATTTTTATTGACACTGAGAAGCCAGCTTTGCTAGGAAGACAGACTTCTTAGTGGCAAAAGGTCCTGTCAGAGAAATAACAAAGGTTAACACTGAGAAGAGAATATTTTCACAGTGGGCAAGCGTCCTGGCAGGCAGCTTTGCCAAGAAGAGAGCTTCCTTGGCAAAGTATAATCCTATTTTGACTTCTTGGCAAGGCTGCCTGCCAGGACCTTTGGCCACTCTGAAATCTGTCTTCCTAGCAAAGCTGGCTTCTCAGTGCCAATAAAAATCCCTTTTGCTGCACAGACTTTTCGGATTTGTGAATTCTTTCTCATTGGACCTGCGCTGACCCGAGGGGATTCCCTACCCAATTCTCGACCACTAGCCTCATCATTTGAACCTCATCATTGTGAATCCTTTGGCCATTGGTAAAACCTGTTAAATGCATTAAATAAAATACACAGTAATACCAAGGAAAATCAGATATATTAAAATATAATTATGAAAATATTTTTATTAAAGCTTTTTATTTTAAAACATTTCAAACATATGCATGGATAATTTTTCATCATTGACCCTTTTATTCCAAATTTTCCTCTCCTTCCCTGTACCCCCTTACCTAGATGACAAGTAATCTAATATATGTTGTACATGTTAAAATATATGTTAAATCCAATATATGTAAACATATTTATACAATTATCTTGTTACACAATAAAAATCAGATCAAAAAGGAAAGAAAATGAGTAAGAAAACAAAATGCAAGTGAACAACAACAAAAAGAGTGAGAATGCTATGTTGTGATCACATTCAGCTCCCATGGTCCTCTCTCTGGGTGTAGATGGTTCTCTTCATCATGAGGCCATTGGAACTGACCTGGATCATCTCATTGTTGGAAAGAGATGAAAATATTTTTAACGATTCACAGACCCTGGTATATTAAATAAAAGTAAGTGGTATATCAAGGAAAGGAAAGGTATGGGAATTTTTAAAACTTGAGTTTTTCTAGTCCCAGGTCTGACCTTAATTCCATATATGATTTTTGTTGAGTCACGTCAACACAGAGTCTCATTTTGAAAATGGATTAGACTGTTCCAAGGATATTAATCTTTTCTTTGTCATAGATGTCTTCTCAGTCTCATGATGCCTATTGACCTTTTCCTCAGAATAATGTTTTTAAGTAATCAGATGAAATGCTAAATTTCATTTATAGGTTAATGAAAATAAAGATGTGATTGTTTTTCCTTGCTGAAGTTTTCAAATCTAGCCATTCATCCCTCAGAACTCTGTAAAGTTCCTATTAAGAACCCCTGAAATAAATACCATCTAAGTTTTTTCCAATTCTAATATTCTGTGACTCTATATATAACCTACAATACTCCACTAAAAAAACTTTCCAATGCTTCATCATGGCCTGGAGTTTAAATTCTCTGTGGTTTATTATTTTTATGATGTTGAACAAATCACATTACGGTAGGCCTCCATTTCCTCATCTATAAAAGGAGAAATAGATGATATTTGGGAGCTCCTTGTAGCTCCATGATCCTTAGTCTGATGTTTAAAAAATTATGGAATAAAAAAGCATTTCCATAATATAGTACAATAAAAAGATGTTTGTGCATGACACTAAATCTATAATGCACAAATTGTTATTCCTTTCAAATATATAACAAAATTGTCATGCAAATATCTTTTTTTTTTCTTTTGTCCTCTACCCCCTAAAATGGCTATACTTAGACAAAACAATTTGTGTGTGTATGTGCGTGTATGTGTATGTGTGTGTGTGTAAAGTTATTTCATACATACCTCTATTTATTCTATACAGAAAGAACTGTCTTCCTCTAGATGCATCTTTCTTCACATGTCCTTTGTGGTTAATTAATTAATCTTGGATTGTTAAATGTATATATGAATGGAGAAAAAACCTCTAGTCTTACCATGCTGGAAGGCCTTTATGCTGGGACTAACAGCAGACTGTACCTGATACCCAGGAACCAGAGTATAAATTTGGAATACTCATGACCAGAAAAAGGTGCTCCAGTGGGTGATGGATTTTTCAACCATTGCAAATCATAATGTGTAGAAGGGTTACTATCTGGATCAGCAGAGGCTCCTTCAAAATGTCATAGAGTCAGCAATCAGCACCTGCTCTTGGAGAATGAGAGAGAGAGAGAGAGAAGATAAGGGCTTTAGAGGTATTCCCCCCCACTTTACAAATTAGAGTCAACAAGATAGATCTTTCGAAGTTCTAGTAGGAAATGGCAACTTCTATAAGAGAATGCAAGATGAATATCTGCCTAGGTGAAGAGAGCCTTTGGCAAAATATTGGAAGAACTTAGATTCTCTCAGCAGCAATTATACATAATACCCATGTCGGCCTCAAGAGCCTATTCTGAGAATTAATGGGCCTACTAGGCTCATTCTCTCTTTCAGGTTTCCAGGGTCCCATTTAGTAAATGACCATGCCTAGTATACTGAATGAGGCTCTGGTGGCCTGGAAAAATGACTGCACATTGTAAAGGTGACCTAGAGGTGAGCCTTCTCTCCAGGAGGATCTGGCCCATTGCTTGTTGCATACTGGTGCCCATAAGTAGAAGGTATTATTAACTCATCAAGAATTATTCTGAGAGACTATAGAGTCTAGTAATGATTTCCTGGACTGTTCTTCACATCCAAAAGTTGGTAAGGAATAGGAATGTTGTTTATTTATTCATTAAGTGTAGAAAAACAAACCAACAAAAAAGGTATTTGTCTGCTTTCTGTTTAATGAATCTGTCCCATTTCTGAATAAAATATGGGCCGTACAGATGAAGTGTTGAGCATGGAAAATATATTATCCACTCAGGACCTAATCCTTCCAGTCTTAATTAAGGAAAATCAACAATTTGAACTCACAATTGATGGAGGTAGAAACAAGGCAAGAATATTAAAAAACACACTAGTTAGCCTAGCTGAGGAGGAAGAGGCTTGCGAAGAGTGTGCTAGCTGAGTGACTGTGCTCTGTGGGATCCGGGATGTGTGGGACGCCAGCAGCAGCAAAATGTCTTGATGAAGCTTGGGAGTTCTCAAGTTCCAATGTAGGAATCTAAGTTGATTTGTGCCAGCATCCAAGATTATTTTCCATTTTATAGATGGAAATTTTCTTTAGCTCTCTGCCCTATCATCAATCTAATAATAATTTCCAAGGAAGCCACCAGGTTTATGCCACATTCCTCTAATTCCTCTTCTTTTTCTTTTTTTTTTTCTTTCTCTATTTAAAACTTAGATATAAAATAGAAAAAGGGGAGAAACATTACCATGTGCACAGCAGAACAAAAGAGAGGATTCAAAATATAAAGCATTATTACATTTTAAGAAAGTCTATGTAATAAATATTACACATTGTATTTAAAGATTCCTTTGTTTCCTTATAAGGTTGTTATTATTTTTTTTTTTTGCTCTGTGCTGTACACTTTTTATTTAATTCTTTTTTCCCCTTCTTCCCCTTCATCCCCCCAAAAGACTACAATTAAACACAGTTATGTACATATACATACATACATATATACTCATATATACATCTACACACACAAATATATATAATACATAATTATAATAATATACATGCATATACATATGCCTTCACATGTATCTGTGTAAGACCATACTTTTTTGTCCTCTGTCTCTCTGAAGATAAATAACATCTTCCTTCCTAAGTCTAAGTCTGTACATGTTTTTCTAAATCTACCAGTTTATAATTCTCATACAACAATATTCCAACCATATACTGTCCAGTTATTTTTAAAACTCAAAAACAATATTTATTAATATGGTTGACATATAGTGTAGCTTCCGTTTTTCTCTTTTGATTGTCTTTTTTAGCTTTAATTTTGTTTTCCTGATTTGTGTGTTATTTCTTATTTGTTTTTCCTACTTTCTCTGCTTTACTTATACTTGCTATCATGCCCTCCTATTACTCGTCCTCCTTCCCCTTCAAAGATTCCTCCTTTATCATCTCCCTCCACTTTTTTCCCCGCCCTCTTTTCTACTTGAATCCAAAATACCTTTATAGCTTTCCAAATATATACATGCCATCCCCCCATTTCACTCCCAGTAATCCATACATTTTATTCCACTTCAGTTGATCCACACATTCCCCTACACCCTCTTCTGTTCCATTCCCTCACTTCCCACCTCTTACAAATCCAAAAGATCTGTATTCCTCTCCAAAGGCTCACATTCTTCTCTCCTCAACCTTTATCCAATGTGAGTAGGTTTTCCTCTTAAAAGTCCTTCCCCATCTTCTCCCCCCTTCCCAGTCTCTTACCTCTTATCTTGTACCTCTTTCTAAATTTAGAAAACTGCTATGCATATATATATATATATACATACACACATACACACATACATACATGCACACACACACACACACACACACACACAAATATATTAATATATATTCCCTCTTTAACCCATTCCCAATGAGAGTAGGGTTCCAGAATTATCAATCCTTTTCCCCCATCTAATTCCTCTGTGTCATTTCTTCCTCTTACACCTCCTTTATGTAAGATAATTACTTTATTTTCTTTTCCCATGTGGCTTTGATTTTTAGAATCATATCATTCTGATTTCTACCTCAATTTTTCTTTTAAATTATCTAGTTAATAATGACAATTTTAGAGATAGTGTTTATATTTCTATCTATAAAACATAAATAGTCTGTCCTTATTGAGGCCCTTATAAATTAGTCTTTGATGTTTACCTTATATTCTCTTGGATCTTGTATGTTAAATTTTCTATTAAGTTCAAGTCTCAAAATCTTGAGTCTGGCAATTCATTGAACATCCAGGATATGCTTAACCTTGCTGGGTATGATATATTTGGTTGCAACCCTAGTTCTTCTGTCCTTGGATATAGAATATTTCAAGGCTTACATTCTTTTAATGTAACTACTGCTGGGTCTTGTATAATTCCAAATAATGGCTTTTCCATACTTGATTCTTTTTTCTTATTACTCATAATATTTTCCTCTTGACTGGGGGTTTTGGAATTTGGCTATTATACAACTGTAGGTTTTCCTTATAGGATCTCTGTCAGGTGGTGATTGGAACATTTTTTTTCTATTTCTATTTTTCCTTCTTATTCTAACACTTCAGGACAATTTTCTTTAATTATTTCTTGCATTATGTATCCAAGAATCTTTTTTTTAATCATAGTTTTCAGGTAGACCAATTATTCTTATGTTTTCCCTTCTTGATCAGTTCTCTAGATCGGCTATTTTTCTTAGGAGATGCTTCATGTTTTCTCCTATTTTTTATTCTTTATATTTTATTTTATTATTTTTTTGGTCTCTTATAACCTTACTGGCTTCCCCTTGTCCAATTGTAATGATCAAAAAGTCATTTTCTTCTTTAAGATCTTTATACCTCTTTTCCAATTGGTTTATTTTTCTTTTTGGGTAGTTGATCATTTAATGTTATTTAGGGGTAGGAGAGGCTTTTTTTTTTTGCTTTAGTATCTTTCTCTGAATTGAACTCTGGTCTTTTCTGTGGGTGTGTACTATTTTCCTTTGTTTTTCTCTCTCTCTCTCTCTCTCTCTCTCTCTCTCTCTCTCTCTCTCTCTCTCTCTCTCTCTCTCTCTCTCTCTCTCTCTCTTTTCCTGTTAATATAATCACCTTAGACCTGAAAAGTGAAGGATGTGCCTCCAGTCTCAGGTCCTCCCTCAATTCTCTCCTCTCACCTGGAATAGTAATTGTTTCTGATGAGAAGCCATTTCTAAAATATATAGAGAATTGACTCAAATTTATAAGAATACAAGTCATTCTTCAATTGATAAATAGTCAAAGGATATGAATAGAAAATTTTCAGATGAAGAAATTAAAACCACTTCAAATTATATGGAAAATGTTCTAAATTCACTATTGATTAGAGAAAAGCAAATTAAAACAACTCTGAGTATCACTTCACATATCTCAGATTTACTAATATGACAGGAAACAATTATGATAAATATTGGAGGGAATATGGGAAAAGTGAGATGCTAATGAATTGTTGATGGAGTTGTAAAATGACCCAACCATTCTGGAGAGCAATTTGGAACTATGCCCAAAGGGCTATTGAACTGTACATATCCTTTGAACCAGCAATATCACTACTAGGTCTGTACCCCAAAGAGATCATAAAAGAGAGGAAAACCACATTGCAAAAATGTTTGTAGCAACCCCTTTTTGTAGTGGCAAGGAACTAGAAATCGAGTGGATGGCCATCAGTTGAGGAATGGCTGAATAAGTCATGATACATGAATGCAATGGAATATTATTGTTCTATAAGAAATGATGAACAGGCTGATTTCAGAAAAGCCTAAAAAGACTTAAATGAACTGATGCTGAGTGAAGTGAGCAGAGCCAAGAGAACATTGTACACAGCAACAAAAAGATTATGTGATGATCAAATATGATAGACTTGCCTTTTCTTAAAGATGCAATGATTCAAGGCAATGGAAAATGCTAACTGCATGCAGAGAGAGAGACCTGTGGAGAATGAATGTGGATTGAAGCATATTTTCCACTTTTTCTTTTTTCTTTCTCATGTTTTTTTTTCCCCTTTGGAGCGGATTTTTCTTGTATACCATGACAAATGTAGAAATAAGTTAGAAGAATTGCATGTTTAACCTTTATTGGATTGCTTGCTGTCTTGGAGAGAGGGAGTGAGGGAGAGAAGGGAAAAAAATTGGAACACAAGGTTTTGCAAAGATACATGTTGAAAACTCTTTGCATGTATTTGAAATGTTTGTAGCATCCCTTTTGTAGTGGTTTGTAGTATAAAATGATGAAGTATTTATATTATAGTATGTCTAGTATAAAATATTATTTTTAAAGGTTATAAAGATTCCTTTTCCAAGGTCATTCTTAACCCAAGGTTAACATTCATTATTGAAACTTGATTGCTTTGGAGACTGGAAGGGAAGAGAAAAAAAAAAGCTCTCAAAAATGAGCCTTCTTTGAGGCCATTTTCAAGCTAACTTTTAAGCAAATGGCCTCTCAAGTCCACCAGCCTTGTTTCAAAACTATAATCCACAAAGGTATCGACACCCTTGTTTTCCTACAGCATGAATTACTGTATTACTATTATTCTGCTTCTGTTCAGTTGTCTGGACGTGCACAAAAAATCTAGTATTTCTGTTAATTATAAAGCCCTTTATTCACAAAGGACTCTTGCATTTGGCAATTTGATGAATCCCAGAGGCTCAGCTAAATAATTTCTTTTGAAACATCTCCAGAAACAAGTTATCGACTATGCCAGAAGGAAACTGTAAAGTGGAGAGGTGAGGCAGATGCCTGAAGTGTCCTCTGCCAGATTATTGCTTGTAAAGAATAGGCTGACCTTGAATAGCTTTTCAGAGTCTAGTTTCTCTTAATCTTTGTTGATCCTGGATATAGTTTTGTCCCAGAATTTTCAATTTTATGGTCTTTCTTATGGTTCCATGGTTATTTTATTTTTTTTTTTTGCTAAAGCTGGGCTTTAAGAGTCACAGGATCAGAGGCTTGGAAATGAAAGGGATTCATTGTGCAGATGAAGAAATTGAACTTCAGAGGGAGTAAAACAACAATTTTCCTAAGGTCATTCACACAGTAAGCATGGGTAAGACTTGAACTCAGGTCCTCTGATTTCAATATCAGTTCACATTCTTTTGAGTTCAACCTAGAGATAAGTCCTTCTCTCAGTAGACAATAAAATGGAGTCTTCACTACTGCTAATAACTTTCCAATTGTTTTTATATATCGTCCTGAGATAAAACCAATAGTTGGACGAACTTCTAAGGATTATTAATATGATTTCAATGTGATCAGTATAAATACTCCAGGAAGTAGCATGCTGAGAAAACTAACAGAAAGACAGCATTTTAATGATATTTTTATTGATTTATTGGAAAAATTGGTCTAAAGAAAGACCTCTCTCCCCTTTTTGCAAAGAGATGAGTGGGTAGGTGAGACTATGATAGGGGCTGAGGAGGAGAATGAATACTGTTAATCAATCAGTATACTTTTATTAAACATTATTTTGACTAGGCAATGTATTAGGTATCGGGGATATAAAAATGAAGTAAATATGATTGATATGTTGAGTAGTTTTGCTGAGTTGTTGTTTTTTCCCTTTCTTTTTTTTAATCTTTGTTTTAATCTTTGTTTTAAAGGAATGTCACTTTAGATAAAGAATATATCTATTCAGAAGTAGCAGTGATGCAAAAACAAATGGTATCAATAAAAATGATTTTAAAAAGGAAAAAAGATCAGATATTAATCAGTCTTTTAATAAATCAATAAAACAAGAATTTTCTTTTTTAAGATTATACATGAAGACTGCCTGCCATCTGGGGGAGGGGGTTGGGGGAGGAAAGGAAAAAAATCTGAACAGAAGTAAGTGCAAGGGATAATGTTATAAAAAATCACCCATGCATATGTACTGTCAAAAAAAGTTATAATTATAAAATAAAATAAAAATTAAATTAAAAAAAATGATTATACATGTACAATTATTTTTAACCTATTTCCATATTAGTCATGTTTGGAAAGAAAAATCAGAACAAAAAGGAAAAACAAGGAGAAAGAAAAAAAGCAAACTGAAACAAAAAAATAAAAATAAAAATAATATGCTTTTATCTGTATTCAAACTCCATAGTTCTTTCTCTGAATGAAGATAGCATTTTTAATCCCAAGTCTATTGGAATTGTCTTGGATCACTATATTGCTGAGAAGAGCTAATTCTGTCATAGTTGATCATCACACAGCCTTGCTGTTACTGTGTACCAATGTTCTTCTGACTCAATTCACTTCACTCAGCATCCATTCATAAAAGAAAGACTTCTCTTTTTAAAAAATGTATATCCTGGGATATTTTCATTTGGTATCTCTTCTGTAGCCTCAGTGCTGAATTTTGAGGTCATGAGAATTGATTTCAAATATAGCCTTCATGACTTAATATCTGTATGGTCTGAGCCAAGTCATTTTACCTCTTTGGACCTCAGTATTCTCATCTATAAGTTAAAGGAGTTGTGCTAAATTCCTTGGTCCCTTCCAATTCTAGGTCTGTAGTCTTTTTCAAAGATCACTTCCTCCGATAAAGCCTCCGATACATCCAAGCTAATTTGTTTGCATGTCTTCCCCAGACTCTTTTTTAAAAATTAAATGGAAGACAATTTTAGAAAATTCACAACTTGCAGATTCCAAAATGAAGATATTCAAAAAAAAGAGAGCTCCCAGGAGATAATGAGTTTCAATTTGTTTTTGTTGTCTACAGGCCAAGATGGATGTAGCCTGAAGACATGCTGTCCTCATTCATTTAAATAAAGTACCATTTATAGCTTTAAAAAATTTGATTTTGAGGAAAACAATATTTTTTGCCATCCTATCCCATAGTGATCCCATAATTCACAAAATATAAAAGGTATTAAAGTGTGAGGACATTGCCTCCCCATGCTGAAGATAGGAAGAAGAATTAATGAGATCAATAAACCCACTCCCTCAGGAGAAATGGAAACACAGATGGAGAATGGTACAAAAATTGGCATGCCTAGTAGCCAGGGGAACAGTTTATGACCCCATTTGAATGTCAACATCATTCCATACATCTTAGGGTAAATACCAGCTACTGGAGTTAATCTCACTACTTCCATTATAACAAATTCAGGAAAATCCAGAACCCCAACAATACAGAAAATCTTCAAAATCTGACAAGGATTGGAAATTGATCAATTAATGCACAAGCATTTATTGAAGGCCTACTATGGGCAAAGTGTTAGGAGAGATAGTGAGTCATATAAGATGTGTTCTCTATCTTAGAGAATTTATTAACCTATTAGGTACCAGGCTCATGAAAAGGTCATGTCATTCTCCCCCAATTCTTCCATAGGATTTTATCAGGAGTTAGATTTGTATTATACATGTTTAAAGTGAATACTAAATTAACCAGAAGGATTAATTTATTAGAAATTTGGGTATGTTCAAGGAAACAAATTTTTTAATCAAAAAAAAAATCACAATCATAATTTGTCTCAAAGTAAGGATGTATCCCTTATACCTTGTACATTTTTATGGCCGATGAAAATTTATCTTCAGAAAATGACTTGATATGTTTTCAGTTAATATCATAAAAAATAAAATCAATTCTATTCCGATTCTATACTTACTAAGACAGGAAAATGAGATCTCTTAGAACTGATTGCTTCTTTCTAGGTTCAATGCATGTGTCATCTTATATGGGAAATATTTCTTGATCCATCCAGTTATTAGTGCCTTTTTCCTCCTTGAATTATTTTGTATATGTTTATATGACATTCCTCCACTAGAATTTTAGCTCCTTGAAAGAAGATTTGGATTTTGTTGTGAATTTTTTTTCTTTTTCTTTCCATTATCAAGAATAGGGGTGAATTCACCCAATAGGGGTGAATTACTTATTAATAAATACATATTGGATTTAAATGATCTCATACATTTTAGAAAGATTTTCAACCAGAGCTGAAAGGTTTCTGTTTAATTTTCAATTAACATGGGATTATATACTAGCATCATCAGAAACATTTATTGATCAAAAAGGAGCATTTTCATCTTATCCCAAAATCAATATGTATTCCAACCTTTTTCTCTTATTTTGTGCATCTGTACAGATGGAAGCCATGCAATTTGTAGACTCTGAGAAACTTTGATTCAAAAAGACTTAAGAGCTATATTATATAGCAGCAGTCACCAAAACCATTTGGTACTGGCTAAGAAATAGACCGGTAGATCAGTGGAACAGATTAGATACAAAGGACAAAAAAGGGTACATCTATAGCAATCTAATCTTTGACAAACCCAAAGATACCAACATTAGGGACAAAAATTCATTATTCGGAAGAAACTGTTGGGAAAACTGGAAATTAGTATGGCAGAAATTAGATATGGATCCACACTTAACACCATATACCAAGATAAGATCAAAATGGGTCCATGATTTAGGCATAAAGAATGAGATCATAAATAGATTAGAGGAACAGAGAATAGTCTACCTCTCAGACTTGTGGAGGAGGAAGGAATTTATGACCAGAGGAGAACTAGAGATCATTATTGATCACAAAATAGAAGATTTTGATTACATCAAACTAAAAAGTTTCTGTACAAACAATACTAATGCAAACAAGATTAGAAGGGAAGTAACAAATTGGGAAAATATTTTTAAAAGGAAAGGTTCTGACAAAGGTCTCATTTCCAAAATATATAGAGAACTGACCCTGATTTATAGGAAACCAAACCATTCTCCAATTGATAAATAGTCAAAGGATATGAACAGACAATTCTCAGATGATGAAATTGAAACTATTTCCACTCATATGAAAGAGTGTTCCAAATCACTACTGATCAGAGAAATGCAAATTAAGACCACTCTGAGATACCACTACACACCTGTCAGATTGGCTAAAATGACAGGAACAAATAATGATGAATGTTGGAGGGGATGTGGGAAAACTGGGACACTGATACATTGTTGGTGGAGTTGTGAAAGAATCCAGCCATTCTGGAGAGCAATTTGGAACTATGCCCAAAAAGTTGTCAAACTGTGCATACCCTTTGACCCAGCAGCGCTACTACTGGGATTATATCCCAAAGAAATACTAAAGAGCGGAAAGGGACCTGTATGTGCCAAAATGTTTGTGGCAGCTCTTTTTGTTGTAGCTAGAAACTGGAAGTTGAATGGATGTCCATCAATTGGAGAATGTTTGGGTAAATTATGGTATATGAAGGTTATGGAATATTATTGCTCTGTAAGAAATGACCAGCAGGAGGAAAACAGAGAGGCTTGGAGAGACTTACATCAACTGATGCTGAGTGAAATGAGCAGAACCAGAAGATCGCTATACACTTCAACAACAATACTATATGAGGATGTATTCTGATGGAAGTGGAAATCTTCAACATAAAGAAGATCCAACTCACTTCCAGCTGATCAATGATGGACAGAGGTAGCTACACCCAGAGAAGGAACACTGGGAAGTAAATGTAAATTGTTAGCACTACTGTCTATCTACCCAGGTTACTTATACCTTCGGAAGCTAATAATTAATGTGCAACAAGAAAATGGTATATTGTATCTAGGTTATATTGTAACACATGTAAAATGTATGGGATTGCCTGCCATCGGGGGGAGGGAGTGGAGGGAGGGAGGGAGGGGATAATTTGGAAAAATGAATTTTAAAAATTAATTAATTAATTAATTAATTTAAAAAAAAAAAAGAAAAGAAAAGAAAAAGACTTAAGATATGGTTCCTGTTCTCATTTTCAGTCTTTATCTTCCTTGACATTTTGTATATTCTGACTGTTAAACAATTCTTATTTCTTGGCTTTGAGTGCATTAACTCTCCAGCTTCTCCTTTCTCTTCAATCTAGTCTCAGTTCTGTTCACTTCATCTTCCCCTTCTTCTAGAAACCTGTAAGTAAGAATTTATCTTTGGACATCTTTGTTCTTTCTCTATAATCTCTCTTTTGGCAATCTCTTAGTGTCACTGTACGAATCATGCAGCTAAATTCCAATTTTTTATTTCCAATCCTGACACCCTTTATGGGCTTCAGAATCAAAATCTTCACCCGCCTACTAGACAACTTTCCTGAGGTGTCCCACTGACATCTTTAAATAAATACGTCCAAAACCAAATTTATCTTTTCTCACAAAGCCTGCCTTTGGCACAGCTATTTACCCTGCATCCCATTACCCTTACTTTTCATATCCAGTCAATTATCCAATAGTGTAGAATTCACTTCTATGATATACTTTACAACCATCAACTCCTCTTCATTTCTGCTTCCAGTGTACATTCCAATCAATGACTACCTTCTTTGCCTGATCAACTTTCTATCTGTCTCTGCTTTGGCATAGGCTGTCTCTCATGTCTGAAATGCTCTCCCTTCTCATCTCTTCCACATAGAAATCCTCCTTTCTTCAAACTTTAACTCAAGCATGAGATCTGGTCTGTTAAACCTAAGTGTTTATTTTTTTTTTATGATTAGTGACAAAATCATCACAAGGACAACGTGAGGTATAAAACTATCTTCTGCTGGTGCTTTCTACACCCTACCTGCACAGAATGGTGGTTTCCAGTAGAGGCTGATCTCTACCAAAATTCATTTAACTCACCTACATACTTGGGACTAAGCTGGTGAGGCAGGAAGAGAAGGGTACATTTGTATCTTTCAGAGGGCTTCTTTCCAGTGGACATTGGGAACAATTTACAACAAATATCCTTTATTAAAATATCCTTCCTTGTTCTGTCAGGGTTCAATATACAGAATTTTCTCCTCCCTAGCTACACCAAAAATAACTCTTCCACAGCATCCTCTTCTTTTCCAGCCACTAATTTCCCTGATATTTTAATTTATTGTATTTTCATTTCAGTTTCTTTTCCTTTAAGGCATTGTAATTAATGGACTGGTCTAATTTCCTTTGAGACAACATTCTTAATTGCTGTAATTCTCTCTTATGTCTTTTAGGCATCCCTGTTGGCATTGATTCATTTTCATTTTCATTCCTGAATTCTTCAATTATAAATACATAGTCAATACGGGGAGACAGTTTCTCTTCCATCCCTCACTATCCTGCATGGTGTGATACAGCTCTAGGGGCTCTGCCGACATTTTAACATCTCATTTAAAATGGCACATTATCTTGGTCCCGTTGCATGTTGGAATTTTTATGAACTTCTGTGCTGAAGTTGGATTTTAATTTTTTTTCTTGAAAGTAAATATGTATTCCAATCATTTGCTAGAAAGCAGATTCAAATTTACTTTCAGATTCTTTTAAGAACTATTTATCAGGGGCCTACTGTGTGCCCAGAGCTGTACTAAAGAATGACTAGGATATGCAGCATAAAGGACACCCTTCAAACGAGGGAGATAAGAGCCAAGAATGCAGTTTTTTTTTATTTCAACATTTTTTTAATTTATAATTTTTTTCACAATATATATGCATGAGTAATTTTTTTAAATAATATTATCCCTTGTATTCATTTTTCCAAATTATCCCCTCCCTCCCTCTACTCTCTTCCCTTGATGACAGGTAATCCCATACATTTTACAAATGTTACAATATAACCTAGATACAATATATGTGTGTAAATACCATTTTCTTGTTGCACATTAAGTATTAGATTCCGAAGGTATAAGTAACCTGGGTAGATAGACAGTAGTGCTAACAATTTACATTCATTTCCCAGTGTTCCTTCTCTGGGTGTAGTTATTTCTGTCCATCATTGATCAACTGGAAGTGAGTTGGCTCTTCTTTATGTTGAAGATATCCACTTCCATCAGAATGCATCTTCATACAACATTGAAGTGTATAGAAATCTTCTGGTCTCTCCAAGCCTCTCTGTATTCCTCCTGCTGGTCATTTCTTACAGAGCAATAATGTTCCATAACCTTCATATACCATAATTTACCCAACCATTCTCCAATTGATGGACATCCGTTCATCTTCCAGTTTCTAGACACTATGAAAAGAGCTGCCACAAACATTTTGGCACATACAGGTCCCTTTCCGCTCTTTAGTATTTCATTGGGATATAAGCCCAATAGCAGCAATGCTGGATCAAAGGGTATGCACAGTTTGATAACTTTTTGGGCATAGTTCCAAATTGCTCTCCAGAATGGCCGGAAAGAATGCAGTTTTTAAGGAAGGCGTTAACTATTTTTCTGAATTCAAGGAATCCATTCTTTGTATACAAACCACTTTGGGAAGCCTAGTGGAAGTCTATGCAGCTCCTTAAGAAGTTCCTCAAAGAGTACAAGGAATTTCTGGCATCATAATAGGCCAGTAGAAAAAAGGCATCCTATTTTTAACCAGCCTCAGGTCAGAATATACAGATGATTACCTTACCCTCTGTGCTCTTTAATTAATTTCTAATTATGTTTCTGGGAAAGCAAACCAGTACTGGAATGGAAATTGGGATTCTAGTTCCTCAAGTCTCCTGACCATTTAAAGCCATTATATCCTCCTTTTAGCAGCCCCAAAGCTTCCCAAAATTTAATTTTCCCTTTCTGACACAATTCTTCTTCCCTTCTTGATGTGATAGAAAATATGTGATCCTGGGAATGGGGCTATTGGTTCTTTGCCTTCCTAGACCTCAGTTTCCTTTAAGTAAAATATGTGTTTTAGGGTCTGAAGGGTGAGAAAGTGGACTTAAATAATCACTAAGGTCTCTTCCAAATTAAATAACCTATGATCAGGAGTTGCAGTGAATAGAGCAACAATTCTGGATCCAGGAGAACCTGAATTCAAAGCTGATCTCAGACACTTAACTGTTACTAACTATGTGACCTTGGACAAGTCACTTACACCAATTGCCTCCAAAAATAACCAAAAAAAAAAAAGAGAGAACATTCTATGACATTGTTATTTCTTTATTTCTTCTCTCTGATCTTCTTCTTTGGTGAAATTGTAAAAACCTGGTTGATGGGGAGAGAGAAGTAGAGGAAAAGTGTTGATTAGAAGTAAGGCAAGGATATGAGTAAATAAAGGGTTTGAGGAGTTGTAGCAAGCATATAGTATGGTGAAATATAAAGAACACTTTATCATACTATCTATCTCATGATAGAGAGAAAAAAGAACTCATAGTACAAAATAAAACATTTTTTTCTGGATATGGCTAATGCAGAAATTTGTTTTGCTTGTTTGTAACAAGTCTTTGTTCTCAACTGGACAAGAATGGAGAAAGGGGAGAAGACAATTGTTTTATTTGCTGAAAAGAAAGAAAAGAAGGAAGGAAGGAAGGAAGGAAGGAAGGAAGGAAGGAAGGAAGAAAGGAAGGAAGGAAGGAAGGAAGGAAGGAAGGAAGGAAGGAAGGAAGGAAGAAGGGAGGGAAAGAAGGAAGGAAGGAAGGAAGAAGGGAGGGAAGGAAGGAAGGAAGAAGGGAGGGAAGGAAGGAAGGAAGGGAGGGAGGAATGACACTTTATTCCAATTTCTTTTGTTCCTCCCATCTGAAGTACTAACTACAAAAAATTACAACATAGAATCTTATCATTAGATATCATCCTCAGAAAATTGTGCCTGTATTCAAAAACAAAAACAAAAACAAACAAAATAATTTTAATGAGTAATGAACAAAAAAAAAAAAGAAAAAAGAAAAAAAGAGTATATGGCATAGTGGAAAGAAAGATGGCCTTAAGTGAAGTAAACCTTGAATCTGAGTCTTATCCCTGATCATAGAACTTATGATTCCCTGTTAGCTCATGTTAATGGTCAGGACTCTGTCTCATTAAACAAGAAAAGGTAACTCACCCTTATTTTTTGAGAGTGGGAAGAATTACCCATGAAAGATCCTGTACAAGTTACCAAAACAGTCTGTCCTAGGCAGCTACAATAATGACAAGAGCACAAGTGGCCTCTGCTCTAGAAAGTCTAGCTTGCATCTCTGAGGAAGGATGCATTGTTTCCCAGAAGCTAATGCCCTGGAACAAAGTCCCATTCACTTGTCTTAGTTATGACTCTGATACCAGGCTGGACTCAAGCTACAGTACCCTTGGAAGCAGTATTCCAGGCAAAGTAAAGTAAATGATCATTTCTTTCAATTATTTTTTAAAAATTCTTCTGAGAAGAGGTCTATAAACTCTTCTATACTGCCAGAGGTCTTTTCCAATTCTGACATCCTATGATTCTAGTGAGATTCTTCTTTCCCTACTATAAAGGAAGCTATAGGGGATACCCAATCCCCATTCTCAAATACAAGAAGCAAGACAGGCCTAGGGAAGAGGAGAGATTAATTCTCAATTTATACCCCACCCCCACCTTATACATACATAGAGAAAGTAGATGTTGGCAACAGCAAAGGAAAGGATGAATATAAATTGTAAGGAACTATAGTCTACTATACATATACATATATGTATATATTAAATTATATATATATATATATATATGTAGACTATATATATATGTGTGTATATATATATATAGTAGTTATAGAGGAAATAGCTCTAACCTCTTCTTCCCTCCAAGGCAGCTTAAATGAGGAAGCACTGTAGCACTGTAGTAAGACCAGAGACACATTGGATGACAGGCATTAGCAGTGAAATACCCTGAGGGAGATGAGCAGAATACATTGTTTGAAGGAAAATCTTTCAAGGACATAGAGTTAATCATTCCATTCAAGGTCTACAGCAAATCTTTAATAGCTGACAAGACCCAGTGAGAAAATGCATAAGTTTAGCTATAAAACATTATCTAAGGCAAAAATTCTTAACCTGGGGTCCATTAACTTTTTTTTTTTTTAATAAATAACTTCCTTTGTAATCCTATGCATGTTATTTCATACATGTATTGTCTTCAGAAGACTACCAAGGAGGTTCTTAATAATTTTAAAAATCGTTAAGAATTCCTGATTTAAACTTATAATTATATAAGTATATGCTTGTATATCTATATATGTATAAACATACACAAATCCACATATACATATATGCAAATATATGAGAGTGTATGTATGTATGTGTGTATATATATATATATATATATATATATATATATATATATATATATATATATATATATATATATATATATATATATATATAAAGTTGTGTATGCATACCCTGGACCCTGGGAAAGATTCATAGCTTGTCTTTTTAAAATTATTTACTTTATTTTTAATTCATGGATAAAACAAGCATTTCCATTTTATAATATAATAAAAATAAAGATAGTACTTGAAACTATAAATCTATTATGTACAATTTGCTATTCTTTTTAAATATGTAAAAATTATAATGGATCAATGTATCATATATCAATTTTTTGTTTTTTTTCTTCCTTCCCCACCTCCCTAAAGACATCTAGCATTAAAAACATATGGGTGTATATATATATATATGTGTGTGTGTGTGTGTGTGTGTGTGTGTGTGTGTGTGTGTGTATGTATGTATATATATGCATATATTTATATATAAAATCATCTTATATGTATTTTTTCATTCTTCTTTTAAAAACATTTCCTTATTAGTCATGTGAAAAAAGAAGCAGAAAAAAAAGGGAAAAGCATTGAAAAGTAAAGAACAAGGGAAAATAGTATATATATTTCTTTTCAATGCTATAGACAACTCTGAGGTTATAAGTTTTAGAGTAGTTGAAGATCTTCCTTTCACCTGGAGTTTAATATGCCAATGAAATCACAAGACTAGTAAAAAGAAAATGAATATATATACATATACACACACACACATAAACACATATATATGTGATGGATATAAATATATATTTATATTATAATGTATATCATGTTACACTGTGATATGTACATGTGCATATACATGTTCATATGTTTATTATGTAACAATTGGTCAAGTAGACTCAGTGGAACTGGAGTACTTTTTTCAGTAATGTCTTTCAACTTTGGGATCATGCAAGTTCAAGGGTCAATTCTATGGGTCAGCCTGGATACTAGATACTGATCTTTAAAAGTCAGAATTTTTCTTATTTTCTATGACTCTTTATATCCCTTACCATGGAAAATCATTTCAATCTAAGGTTTGGTTTATTTCTAGAGTTTCCCCAAAAGGAAATAGAAAGGTAGCCAATATAGAATTATTACAGGACAACTATTTATTCTCTCCAACCAAAAATGTCAGATTGACACTTAATATATTAAAACCAGAATCATTTAGAGGGCCTATGAAATAGGTATTTCACCTTCATCTCAGTTCTCTACTAGCTGACTAGCTCCATTAAGATTATGTCTTCTGGTAAGCCAAACCAGGACTTGGACCCCTCTTCCTGCCAGTAGTCATTTTTTTTTCTCCAGGGACATTGCAATATCTGTAAAGAACACCTACCCCAGTGCAACTGGAACCAATTGAAGGACCTAGGAGTTTCTTATCTCTTGAATTCATGAAGTTACCTCTATCTCAGGATCTCAGGTCAGTCATCTACGCTCAAGGAATTTGAAGGAGTTGTTCAGATGTTAATGACAAAAAAAAAAAAAAAAAAAAAGGCAGTATGAGATCCCAACTCAGGCTAATATCAATAAACCTACAAACCTACCCTCTAGTTGACCAATCAAATGATTATAAATTCCAAAGAGGAAACCTTTCCTCTTACCTTAGGAAGTTCCCCAAAGAACCTCCTTTCCCTTATATCACAAAAAGAGGTAGACAGTCATGAGAGAAGAAGTCACTTTTCCCTTGAAAGCAGAATTTTTGTGCCTTGGCCCCCTTTGGCAGTCTGGTGAAGCCCATGTATTTCTTATCAGAATGTTTTTAGTTGCATAAAATATATAAAAGTAAAAATGAGGCAAATTACATTTGTGATGTTCATTACAATCATGAATGACATATTTATAGGGGAAGTATAGACAATATGACTGAAATTCTTTACTATTCTGTCCTTGGACATGTAGTTTGGAAATGACTTATGCTTAGGTCCCTAGATAGAGACCAAAACTTTCTAACAATGGTCTGGAGGTTGAGCTTCCAACCCAAGACTGAGAAGGGTCACTCTGTTGTGTGGCTCCCATTAAACCCTCAAATCATAAAGATATACCAGGAAACATAAGGACATGGACCAGATAAGTGTTTCTGAAAATATTAAATCCAGAAAATTGAAATCCAGAATTGAAAAACAGAAAAAACAAATGAAAGTAGCTGGTTGTTTTCTCTTAACAGTCTTACTACTGTAGAGAATGACTGGAATAACTCAAACTCTCCATTTATCCTTTTAGAAGAGAATTATAGATGTTGCAGACTTTGCTACAGTAGTTTTGTTGCAGTCATAAGATTAATGCCACCTTTCCTACTTTTCCAAGAGAGCCCAAATCTCTGTCTTTCTACAAAAACTGATTTTGTAACTGTTTCCTCTTTTCCTTGACTGGGAAGAGCGACAAATCCCAAGGAATTTGTGATCAACTAATCCCTTGCCAGAGGTTAAGATATAGTCTGAGATATAGTATCAAAATATTTTTTTTAAGAGTTTATGGACAAAAAAAAGTTGATGGACTCGAGGTAAATAATCCCTTCTATTAAGTCTATGAGTGGGTGAGTCTTCCTGGTTCAGTGGCCAGTGAGTTCTTTTTCATTATATGCTCCTAGTGCCATCATGAGAATCAAGGAAAGGTTGCATTGTTTTGAAAGGCCAAGAGCTTCCTTGCTGAGCTCTTATGTCCCAAGAAGTAACCATGGATATCTATCTCCCCAAATACTTCATGATGTAAATGTTAATCCCTTTTCCTACCATACGCAAAGACATGTAGACATACACATTTACATATATCTTAAACTTAGCATGACCAAAAATATAAATGGAGGCAGGGAGAAATACGTGATCAAATCATGGAGACGATTCCCCCTGATTACTTGTGTCAGATATCTAGTAAAGTAGTGCTAATAAATGAAACACTGGACTTAATGTCAAGAAGATATAAGGCCATGTCTTGCCTCAGACACATACTAGCTATATGATTCTAAGCAAATTACTTAACTTCTCTGTACCTTCATTTTCTCAACTGTAAAAAAAAACTGTAAAAAAAATAATAATAACACTAACTTTCTAAAGTAGTTATGATAATCAAATGAGTTATTATATAATATATAACTCTATGTTATATAATATAAAACTTTTTTCAAACCTTAAAGCACTACAAATTCTGAAGATTATACTGAAGCAGATCAAAGAGAAAACCCTTTGCTCAACTTGTCTGTGCCTAATGGCTCATTGTTTACTTGAAAGACCAAGCTTTCTTTTCACTTTTGGGGTGATTGTCTCCATTCTAGCAATAACATTTATTGGATCATAGGAGAAATTTTAGTTTCCAGTTTTGGCTTTTGTTTCTAATAAGAAAATAAAATATTTGGCAATTTTCTCCACTGTCCTTTTGTTTTGGATTGGGCTGCATTTTGCAATGTTTTTCTTCCTCAGAGATGATGAATGGTTTTTAAATCAACACAATGTTATTCACAAACGAACTTAAAGAGTAACGAAATTGCACAGGGATGAAATGGGCTCCTGCGCCATCTACGGAAAACACATTCTTCAAATTACCCAGTAAAAGGAATTTAACCAATTTAATTTTCAGGTAGGTCTATAAAATTAATAAGTATTCTGAATGAAAAGCATAATTAAGCCAATGGTGAATGTAAATGAGTAGAGGAAGCATCGTGCTATGACCAGAATATCATTTTGCAGCTGAATGGTCCATATGAGAAAAACAAATTATTAATGCAGAATTTTATTCTCTAGAACATTTTAACAGGGTCATAACTAACATGAGGTGAATGGGGCATTGCCCCAGTGTGACAACACATTGGAGTGTGGACTTTCTTCTGATAAAAGCATAATTTCTTTCCAGGGCAACTTCAGGCCCTTTGCCTCACCTTGTTATCTTTCAACAGTACTTACTACATCTGCTTTTAGTCTTTCCCAACAGTATTCCATTGCCATTAGGTTACACTCTTCTCCTCAGACTTTCACAGATGCAAGGGTTTAACTTTCTGGAGAACAGATTACTACCTTTTAGACACAAATATTTTTGCAGTAGGATTGTCTTCTATGCTACATTCCCCAACCATCCAACTATAGTTGCCCCAGGTGTAGTTGTAGCTAGTTACAGTTCTAATAAATTTGAAAGTTCAAATAGGCGAGAATTACAGCTTTCTTATCTCTGGGAAAATCTCAATGAACTAGCTAGAAGCACATCAAGAAGAAATGAGCTTCAAAGAGGAAGTCCCTTGAAGAGGGGATGGAGACAGTCCTGAGTAAGAAAGCAGCTATATGTAAAAGTTCTTCACATATGAACATCATGCAGGTTTCTAAAGAATGGAAGTTTCTTCTAAAGTCACAGCTAAGCCTGTACAATAAACACATTTAAGAGGGAGAGAGGATTAATACTGCTAAAGCTATCCCATTTTCCTCAACTTAATAATCAAGTGGAGACCAGGTTGTTGGCTCTTGAAGATCTGTAAATCAGAGACTTCAAGTTAGGACTTTTCAACTGATCTGATCTTTACAGACGCCCCTGACCCCATGGGAGTCAGAGAATCCTTTCCCAAGTTCAAGAAAAAACTTTGTGCATTCAATTATAAAGCTCTGTTCCTAAATGGACTTTGATTCCCATGTAACAATCCATACCACAATCCATGCTACCAAGGGAGCTCTAGTAAAAAGATTCTTACCTTGGGGTCCATGAACTTGGCTTTTCAAATATTTTGATAATTGTATTTCAATATAATCAATTTCTTTGTAATCCTATGTTTTATATATTTGAATTAAATTTTATGCAATTCAATACATTTTTTCTGAGGAGTCCATAAGCTTCACTCATAAGAGTCCATAACACAAAGAAGATTAAGAACCCCAAATTTTGGGAATTTTTTTTCCTCAAGACTACAATTCAAAAATCTCATCTAGATGATAATCCAGATTCTGCTCTATAACACTGGATTAATTAAAAGGAAAAAAGAAATGTGTGTATTTCTTATGTCTATATGGGATATAGAATAAGAGTTCAGCAAGCTACAACCCAACTTGCTGGTTTCCAGGCCTTAATTTGCCAATCTCTAAAATAGATGGAGTCTTGAAACTAACTTTGACAATTCAGAAGTATGCTGCAGAAAGGACTGACCATATCAGGAGAAAAAATGACTTCAAGGGCCAGCAGTACAATGTTTCACTATCATTGTATTCTATTTGTTTCTTCATCCTTCCCATAAATTAATGCTTTTGTGGAAGTATGTCCTAAGGTTATTTTAGGAAGGGGGGGAGGGGGGAGACGGAGAGGAGAGATGGGAAGGTGTATTTTATACCTACTATTCTATGACACAATAATAAATGCTTTTACTTAAGCTAGTTTTATCCATTGTTGATGGGAAATACATTTATACCTATAAACTATATAATGTTAAGAACCTAGGCCCACAAGTTATCCAAAAATCTAAGAGTGGAAGTTAAATGATTTGCCCAAGATTATACAGGTGGCAGATGGCAGATCTGGGATTCAAATCTGGACTGTCTAACTCGAGTCAGTAGTCCTTCCAGTATGCTCTGCCTACTCTTTAGGACTAGAAGGAAATGTGAAAATAAATTGTTTCCTAATCACTCAATGCTTGTGTCTATTTGGGAAGCTATCCCACCTCCACACACCTGAGAGTTAGAAGTTTATATGTCTTATTTCTTTTCATTCACCCCAGTTTTAAATATCTAGATGTTGTATTTATCTGTTTAGGATTATGGAGCACAATGCAGTTATGAGAAATGTTATTCTTAAAGAAAATGGTTTTATGTGATTATATAGTGGAGATTCTGAGTTGTCTCTGTAAGAAAGAATACAATGGGCAAGAGAATTTGACTCAGAGAGAAAGGAAATGAAGTCCTGAAGTGATTTCCTTTTGTTGCCACTATCTATTCTCATTCTTTCCTACTACATAAAATTATATATAAAGATATATATATACACATACATATATATGTGTGTACACGTGTATATGAATATGTTATATATACACATGTGTTTATGTTTATACATATATGTATATATACAAATATGTGTGCTACAGATATGCATTCACACATGTGTGCATACACACGTATACACATGTGATGTATGTGGTATTAGTAATGGTATATAGGTATATGTATGAATATATATATATACATACATACATATATAATCTCAATATGTATATATGTATGGGAAGGAGAGAGAGATAGAGACAGAGAGAGAGAGACAAAGAGAGAGAGACATATACACACACAGAGATAGAAACAGAGACAGAGAGAGATAGAAACAGAGAGAGATCCTATTATCATGGGACTCTTTGATCATTGGTGAAGGTAAATGCTCTGCCTTGAAAAAGGGGCAGAACACAGTTGATGAAAGTAAGAAAGCTTCAGTCTTTTTCAAGGTCTTTTCAAGTTTCAAGTAGCTTTGGGCATTTGTGGCTTCCAGCTTCAAGGGAGAAGATGGAGTAAGAAGTAAGAAAAAAAGTGGACACAATAACTTTATATGTATGTAAAAAGAATAGTAATTTGTACATAATATATTTGTAATTTCATGTGTAATCTTTTTTATTATATTATGTTCTAGAAATGCTTCTTAAGGAAACATTTGGTTTCGTCTCATAAATTAAAAATAAAATTTTAAATTTTTTAAAAGGAAAGACGTGAATTTTCCACTTTTCATCATGTCTCTATCCTCAACTTGCTATTCTAGAGACTTTGAGGAACTTCCCATCAGATGATCTCTCTCTCTCTCTCTCTCTCTCTCTCTCTCTCTCTCTTTCTCTCTCTCTCTCTCTCTCTTTCTCACTGAGTTATCTCACTTACAATGGGAGAACTTTGTATTATCTGATATATAATCTCCTTTGTATAGTTTCTCTGATTTTTGTTTTGCTATAAGGCAAATGGTTTTGCTTGCTATTCGCTATGTATGTACACTATAGAACTGAGTTTTCTGATGAAAAAAAAAGAGCTAAACAAAAAATTTGACCTCCAAATATAGGACTCAAGAGAAGCATAAAAAGGTAAAAAGAACTCTTGAGAACTATATTTCTGTTATGGTCATACATAAAGAGTGCATGTATAATTTGATTTTACTGTTATAATATAAAAAAGGAATTAGAGGTGAAAAGGAGATTGTACCAGAAAAAAGGAAAAGTGGAGGTAAAAAGAGTGAAATTATATCTCATGAAGAGGCAAAGGAAATCTGTTGTATCTAAGGGAAAAAAGAGAGGAGGGTAAACATTGTGTGAATCCTACTCTCATCAGATTTGGCTCAAAGAGAAAATATTAAACATATTTGGTTTACAGAGAAACTTCTCTCACCTCATTGAAAATTGAAAGGGGAAAAGTGAAAAGGGAAGAGGTAGGCTAAATAGAAGGGAATACAGAAATAGTAGGGGAAAGGTATAAAGAAGGGAGAGGGACTCTAAGGGGGAGGTTCTCCAAAGGCGGAGGGCTGCTTGAGGCAAGTGTACCCATAATTTTAATACTGAGGAGGGGGGTAAGGGGAAAAGGAAAAAGAGAAGTATAATCTGGGTTTAATAAGATGGCAGGAAAAACCAAATTAGTAGTTTTAACCATAAATGTGAATGGGGTGAACTCTCCCATAAAGTATAAGTAGATAACAGACTGTATTAACAGCCAGAATGCTACAATATGTTGTTTATAGGAAACACATTTAAAGCAGGGAGATACTTACAGAGTAAGGGTAAAAGTCTGAAGCAGAATCTATTTTGCTTCAGATTAAGTTAAAAAAAAAAAGGGTAATCATCCTCTCAGATCATTCAAAAGCAAAAATTGATTTAATTAAAAGAGATAAGGAAGGAAACTATATCTTGCTAAAAGATACCATAGATAAGGAAGCACTATCAATACTAAACATATACACACCAAGTGATATAGCATCTAAAGAGAGCTGCAAGAAGAAATAGACAGCAAAACTATAATAGAGGGAGATCTCAACCTTGCACTCTCAGAACTAGATAAGTCAAACCAAAAAATAAATAAGAAAGAAGTTAAAGAGATAAATGGAATACTAGGAAAGTTATGATAGATCTTTGGAGAAAATTGAATGGAGACAGAAAGGAGTACATTTTCTCCTTGACAGTTCATAAGATTTATACAAAAATCGACCATATATTAGGATAAAAAGACCTCAAAAATCAAATGCATAAAGGCAGAAATAGTAAATGCATTCTTTTCAGATCATTATGCAATAAAAACTACATTCAATAAAAAGCCAAGGGAAAATAGACATCCTAAAGAATGAATGGCTGAAACAATTAATCATAGACACAATTAATAATTTCATCCAAGAGAATACACTAATGAGACAACATACCAAAATTTGTGGGATGCAGACAAAGCTGTAATAAGAGGAAATTTTATATCTCTAGAGGCTTTTTTACATAAAGTAGAGAAAGAAAAGATCAGTGAATTGGGCTTGCAACTAAAAAAGCTAGAAAAAGAGCAAATTAAAACACCCAAATCAAATACTAAATTTGAAATTCTAAAAAATAAAAGGAGAGATTTAAAAAATTGAAAGTAAAAAAAAATCCTATTGAATTAATGAATAAAACTAAGAGTTGGTTTTATGAAAAAAATTGACAAAATAGATAAATCTTTGGTAAATTTGATTAATGAAAGGAAAGAAGAAAATCAAATTGTTAGTCTTAAAAATAAAAAAGGGAGAACTTTCCACTAATGAAGAGGAAATTTGAGCAATAATTAGGAATTACTTTGCCCAACTTTATGCCAATAAATTCAATAACCTAAGTGAAATGGATGAATACCTACAAAAATATGGGTTGCCTAGATTAATGGAGGAGGAAGTAAATTGCTTAAATAGTCCCATCTTAGAAAAAGAAATAGAACAAGCTATTAATCAACTCCCTAAGAAAAAAAATCCCCAGGATGATGGATTTACATGAATATTCTACTAAACATTGAAATAATTAACCCCAATACTATATAAATTATTTGAAAAAATAGGAAATGAAGGAATCCTTCCAAATTCCTTTTATGACACAGACATGGTACTGATACCTAAACCAGGTAGGATTAAAACAGAGAAAGAAAATTATAGACCAATCTCTCTAATGAATATTGATGCAAAAATCTTAAATAAAACATTAGCAAAGAGATTACAGATAATCATCCCCAGAATAATACACCATGACCAAGTAGGATTTATACCAGGAATGCAGGGCTGATTCAATATTAGGAAAACTATTAGCATAATTTACTATATCAATAACCAAATTAACAAAAACCATATGATCATTTCAATAAATGCAGAAAAAGCATTTGATAAAATCCAAATCCATTTCTATTAAAAACACTTAGAGATATAGGAATAAATGGACTTTTCCTTAAAATTGTCAGTAGCATCTATTCAAAACTATCAGTAAGTATCATATGTAATAGGGATAAACTGGAACCATTCCCCAAAAGATCAGGAATGAAATAATGTTGCCCACTATCACCATTACTATTCAATGTTGTGTTAGAAATATTAGCTTCGGCAATAAGAGATGAAAAAGAGATTAAATTATCACTCTTTGCAGATGATATGATGATATATTTAGAGAACCCCAGAGAATCAACTAAAAAAGCTATTAGACATAATCCACAACTTTAGCAAAGTTGTAGGATACAAAATAAATCCACATAAATCATCAGCATTTCCAATAGCAAGGGATACAAAGAGAAAATCCATTTAAAATAACTATTGATAGGATAAAATATTTGGGAATCTATCTGCCAAGGTAAGTCAGGAACCATATGAGCAAAACAATCAAACACTTTCCACACAAATAAAGTCAGATCTAAACAATTGGAAAATTATTAAATGCTCCTAGATAGGTCAAGTGAATATAATAAAGATGACAATACTACATATACTAATCAATTTATTTAGTTCTATACCAATCAAATTCCCAAGAAACTATCTTACTGAGCTAGAAAAAATAACAGCAAAATTCATCTGGAAGAACAAAAGGTCAAGAATTTCAAAGGAATTAATGAAGAGAAAAGCAAATGAAGGTGGCCTAGCTGTACCAGTTCTAAAACTATATTATAAAGCAGTGGTCATCAAAACCATTTGGTACTAGCTAAGAAACAGTAGTTGATCAGTGGAATAGGTTAGGTTCTCAGGACAAAATAGTCAATGATTATAGTAATCTAGTGTTTGACAAACCCAAAGACTCCAGATTTTGGGATAAGAATTTACTATTTGACAAAAACTGCTGGGAAATTTGGAAACTAGTGTGGCAGAAACTAGGCATTGACCCTCACGTAACACCATATACTAAGATAAGGTCAAAATAAGTTCATGATCTAAACATAAAGAATGAGATTATAAATAAATTAGAAGAACATAGCATAATGTTCTCTCACAATAGCATAATAGCATAAATATTAATAGCATAAAGTCTCTCAGACTTTGGAGGAGGAGGAAGGAATTTGTGACCAAAGAAGAATTAGAGATCATTATTGATCACAAAAAGAAAATTTCAATTACATTAAATTAAAAAGGTTTTGTAACAAACAAAATTAATGCAGACAGGATTAGAAGGGAAGAAATAAATTGGGAAAACATTTTTACATTCAAAGGTTTTGATAAAGGCCTCATTTCCAAAATATATAAAGAATTGACTCAAATCAAACCTTTCTTCAATTGATATATGGTCAAAGGATATGAACAGTTTTCAGATGAAGAAATTCAAACTATTTGTAACCACATGAAATCACTACTGATCAGAGAAATACAAATTAAGAGAACTCTGAAATGCCACTACATACTGTTAGATTGGCTAAGATGACAGGAAAAAATAATAACAAATGAGGGGACATGGAAAAACTGGGACACTGATACATTTTTGATGGAATTGTGAACGAATACAACCATTCTGGAGAGCAATTTGGAGCTATGTTCAAAAGTTATCAAACTGTGCATACCCTTTGATTCAGCAATGTTACTACTGGGCTTATATCCCAAAGAGATCTTAAAGAAGGGAAAGAGTCCTGTTCATGGCAGCCCTTTTTGTAGTGGCTAGAAATTGGAAATTGAATGGATGTCCATCAATTAGAGAATGGCTGAATAAGTTGTGGTATATGAATGTTATGGAATATTATTATTCTGTAAGAAATGACCAGCAGGATTATTTCAGGAAGGCTTGGAGAGACTTACATGAATCGATGCTAAGTGAAATAAGCAGAACCTGGAGATTTATACATGGCAACAACAAGATAATATGATGATCAACTCTGATGAATGTGGCTCTCTTCAATAATGAAATGATTTAAACTCGTTCCAATTGTTCAATATAGAAGAGAATCAGGTACACCCAGAGACTATGGGAAATAAGTGTGGACCACAACATAACATTTCCATTCTTTTTTTATTCTTTGCTTTCATTTTTGTTTTCCTTCTCAGGTTTTTTTATTTCTTTCTAGATCAGATTTTCCTTATGCAACAAAATAACTATAAATATGTATACATATATTGGATTTAACATATACTTTAACATATTTAATATGTATTAGACTATGTACCATCTAGGGGAGGGTTAGGAAAGGAGAGGAAAAGTTGGAATAGAAGTTTTTGCAAGGGTCATTTTTGAAAAATTACTCATGCACATATTTTGTAAGTAAAAAGCTATAATAATAAAAAATAAAATAGAATAAACAAAGTGTCAGCCTTGTAATCAGGAAGAAATGAGTTCAGTCCCTTCATCTGATACTATGTAACCCTTGTCATATAACTTATTTTATTTGAGCCTCAGTTTTTTCATATATAAAATGAGAGGTTTGGATTAAACGTCTTCTAAAATTTGCTTTTGGCTTTAAGACTGTCATTATATAAATAGCCTGAAATTGCCCTTTACCATGTGAGTATCTTTAATTGGTCAAAATTTTCCTCATATCAAGGCTAAATTTGCTTATCTATATCTCCTACCTATTATTCTTAGCTTGGCCAGAGCCAAGAAAACCTTGTCTAATCCTCCTTTCACAAGACATCTTGCAGATGGCTATCACTCCTCTTAGCTTCTCTTTCCCAGGCTAAACATCTCCAATTTGTATAACCCATTCTTAACTATAATGAACTCAAAACTCTTTCCCATTTGGATTACCTTTCTCTGGATACACTCTAGATTATTAATATCTTTTCTAAATTTGTAGTAACTAAGTACAAAATTTCAGGTGTAGCAGATTTAGACAGAGTATCACCACCCTATTCCTTGATGTTATACTGCTCTTAAATTCCCTTTAACATCTAAGTTCAGACTTGTTCTTTCATTTAATTAATCCTAATGGTCAAAATCAAAATAATTGACACACAAAATCTTTACAAAGTGCTTTACTTTATTTGTTCTATGACTAGGCTTATAACTATAATCTTGGCCTCTGGTTCCTTTTATAACAACTCCTTGATGCATCCTTGTATCTAGGGGCTGTGTTAGATAATTGATGATTAAATTAGGAAAAGCTTTCTACTCTATGAGCTATAAGGAGTGAAGGCAGTGTTAGTGTTTTTTTTTTTGGTTTTTTTTTTTAATTATTCACTGATTTTTAAAATAAAGTTATTTATTTTAATATACTTTGCCTTATAAATCATGTTGGAAGAAGAAAATCAGAGCAAAAGGGAAAAACTATAGAGCAAAAGGGGGAAAAAACAGAAAAAATAAATGAGTATAGCATGTGTTGATTTACATTCGGTTTCCTTAGTTCTTTTTATTGATGCTGATGGCATTTTCTGTTTAACGTCTTTGGGGATTGTTTTGAGTCATTAAATCACTGAGAAGAACCAAGGCTTTCATAGTTAATCATGCCACACTCTTGCTATTACTATATACAATGTATTTCTGGTTCTGCTTGTTTTATTCAGCATCAGTTCATGTAAGTATTTCCATGTCTTTCTAAAATCAGCTTGTTCACCATTTTTTTATAGAATATTCCATTATCTTCATATACCACAATTTGTTCAATCACTCCCCAATTAATAAGTATCTATTCATTTTCCAATTCTTTGCTACCACAAAAAGAGCTGCTACAAACATTTTTATATATGCGAGTCCTTTTCCCTCCTTTATGATTTCCTTAGGATACAGACAGAGTAGTGTCACTATTGTGTCAAAGAGTATGCACAGTTTTATAGTCCTTTGGGCATAGTTCCAAATTGCTCTCCAGATTATTTCACAACTCCATCATTAGTGTCCCAGTTTTCCCATATCCCTTCCAACATTTATCATCTGAAAGGTGTGAGGTGGCATCCCAGAGTTGTAAAAATATTTAGGCAGAATTGTCATTTTTATTATATTAACTTGGTTTAACCATGAGAAATGATATTTTTTCCATTTGTTAGGTCTGACTTTATTTGTATGAAAAGTGTTTTGTAATCATTTTCATATAGTTCTTGGGTTTGTCTTAATGTTTTCCTTTTAACCCAGCCTTTTTGTTAAGACTTAGCCAATACCAGATCTTCTTTGGATTTTTGACAAGAAAAGTAGAGGGGAATTCTTTCCTTGCCCACCAACACCTATGGTAGCTACTCATGGTAGTGCAAGTATGTGCCTGAATGTGCAAGTATGAGACTGGATTTCAAATTCTTAGTTGCTCTTCCATTTTTTTGAGAAGGCACTTCCCCCCAAACATGGTTACTGATCTGAATAGCACTCATGGTAGATGAATGTTTCCAGCTTTGTTGGCTCTCGTGTGAATTTGAAAGTTTTTGAGTAGAGATATATTGGCCAATAAGATGTCCACAATGATTTCTTAGAGAAGGATATTACTAACAGAAAGATATGCCTCTGAAAAAAATTTAGAAACTATGTTCATTTGACCAAAAGAGCTGTACTTTGTTTGCTTTTGGTAAAAGAAAAAAATATATATATTTGTCCCACCAGTTTGTCTTTACCTCCATGCTAAGTATAAGAGATGGGACTATTGTTTCTTGTTTTAAGCATTTATTGATTATATGACTAAGGTTTTCATATCTTAGACATTTCTCTTGAGGTGGAAGAAATAAATATCTCTTCTAATGTGAAACTCAGATGAGAGTTTCCATTGAATTATATGGTTAAACTAAAGTGAAAGAAAGGAAATGAAACTTATGGAGGGAAGCCATAAATTAGCATAAGAACCACACTATTAAATGTAGAAGAGGTGTATACTCACCCAACTAAGATGGGCATCAAAGGGAGATGTAATTAGGAGGGGAGACTCATGTGGAGGATTTAGGCTATCAGGATAGATTGTAACAATGGATTTTCGACTGTAGTACAAAATGGAACAGATTTCTCTTCTGAGAGCTTTTGATACTGTTTGTTGCTTTTTTAAATATCCGCTAATAGAAAATTTCTTTTTGAAGAGTGAGTTGATTTCCTCATGTTGATTTCATGATAACAGAATGGTGTTCCTCAAAGAACTTGTTAGCCTGTCATAGTGACCATTGCCTAGGTCACTAACCTACTTTCTTTTCACCCTTCTGGATACTTGAAAAAGAGAGTAGGAAAGAGATGCCATGATTGCATTTCTGCAGCAATTTCTATCAGAAATCTTGTGGGTGGTCTCTCTTTCATGGCACTCCTTAAAATAGACACCCAAGAATGCTCAGATATGCATTCGGGTACCACAGCCTGAGGCTTTCTGGCTCACTGACGACTTTTCAAATGTAATAAATAGCTGAAAATGTATTCTTGGTTCACACCTACTGGCTTGAAGCAACAGCCAGGTGGGCAAGAGCATTTCTGAGAAACAGTCTGCCTCATCAGGAATAAAATCTTGACTGAAAACTTTGAAAGCCTAGCTGAACACAGTTGTCCAAAAACAAAAACAAAAAAACCCTCTTAAATTCTAAATTTGTTTTCATTTACAGGAAGTGACAGGATATCCTTAAACAAAGAGAATTATGATATCATCAATAATTAAAATACTGATTAGCATTTTATATATTGTTATTAATGTTATTTTTTATTATATTGTTGTTACATGTTGTCATATGATATGCTGTTGTATTATATGTTATATTGTGCTATGTTACATTATGTTATATAATATGATTGGTGTGATAAAATATTGTTTATGTTATATTTATATTATATAATACAATATGTATTACAATATCATATGATATGATATTATGTAATTATTATATTACATTATGTTATGTTACATCATATTATGTTACTGCCAGGCTCAAAGTCAAATCTGGTCTGAGATATTCATTGGCTGTGTGACCTTAGGCAAGGCAACTTCTGTTTATCTCAGTTTCTTCATCTGTAAAATAAAGATAATAATAATAATAACCACTTTCAAAGTTTATTGTTAAAAGGTCAAGAATTTCAAAGGAATTAATGAAAAAAAAAAAAAAAGCAAATGAAAGTGGCCTAGCTGTACTAGATCTAAAACAATACTATAAAGCAGTGGTCATCAAAACCGTTTGGTACTGGCTAAGAAACAGTAGTTGATTAGTGGAATAGGTTAGGTTCTCAGAACAAAATAGTCAATGACTATAGTAATCTAGTGTTTGACAAACCCAAAGACTCCAGATTTTGGGATAAGAATTTACTATTTGACAAAAACTGCTGGGAAATTTGGAAACTAGTATGGTAGAGACTAGGCATTGATCCACACCATAAACTGTATACCAAGATAAGATCAAAATGGGTTCATGATTTAAACATAAAGAATGAGATTATAAACAAATTAGAAGAACATAGGATAGTTTGCCTTTCAGATCTGTGGAAGAGGAAGGAATTTGTGATGAAAGAAGAACTAGAGATCATTATTGATCACAAAAAAAAAGATAATTTTGATTATTTTGTTGAAAAGTTTGAGTACAAACAAAACTAATTCAGACAAGATTAGAAGAGAAGCAATAAACTGGGAAACTTTTATATTTTTAATATTTTATATATATTATAAACCTTTATACCCAAAGGTTCTGATAAAGGCCCCATTTCTAAAATATGTAGAGAGAATTAACTCAAATTTAGAAGAAATCACACCATTTTCCAATTGCTAAATGGACAAAGGATATGAAGAAATTGAAAAGGGTGCTCCAAATCATTATTGCTCAGAGAAATGCAAATTAAGACAACTCTGAGATACTTCTCAGATTAGCTAAACTGACAGGAAAAGATAATGATGAATGTTCGAGGAGATGTGGGAAAACTGGGACACTGATACATTGTTGGTGGAATTGTGAATGAATTCAACCATTGTGAAGGGCAATTTGGAATTATGCTCAAAAAGTTATCAGACTGCTAACCCTTGGACCTGGCAGTGTTTCTACTGGACTTATATCCCAAAGAGATCTTAAAGGAAGGAAGGGGACTCACATGTGTAAAAATGTTTGTGGCATCTATTTTTGTAATGGCTCCATCAATTGGAGAATGGCTGAATAAATTATGATATATGAATGTTATAGAATATTATTATTATTATTCTATAAGAAATTACCAGCAGGATGATTTCAGAGAGACCTGGAGAGACTTACATGAAGTGATGCTGAGTGAAATGAGCAAGATTATTATACATGGCAACAACAAGACTATACGATGATCAATTCTGATGGACGTGGCTCTCTTTTCAACAATGAGGTAATTCAAACCAGTTCCAATTGTTCAGTGATGAAGAAAGTCATCTACACTCAGAGAGATGCCTGTAGGAACTGAGTAGAGACCATAGCATAGCATTTTCATGCTTTCTGTTGATGTTTCTTGATGTGCCCTGCTTTCTAAAGTCCCCAAGTTGGGGTGACAAAACATACTTGCTTTCTAGAGCCTTCATGATGAGGTGGTTAAAACATACTGTCTTAGTGGAAGAATGATGAGGGGAGACTCCTGAGGATGATTAAAATTTGGAGTCTCTTTATTCCAAGATCTTTCCCTCTTATATACTCTCATGCCTTTATACAACCAAAGCAACATTGCACATGTGCTAAGAATATACTGTGCACATGGGACCACATAAATAACATGCTTTTGTATGTAGTTTGCCATCTGGTATCACTCTGCCACCTGATATCATTCTGCTTTACTCACAACACAAGTTGTCACCACCCCTTGACTTCTTAGGAAGGCAGAGAACCCTTAGGGGAGATGGGGAGCTGAACCAGACATTATTAGCAGGTTCCCTCTGGGCTTAAGGGTCTTATACCTCACCCAGAGTTCCCCCACTATCTGTGGCCATCTACAGTTTCCTTACATTTTGTTTTCCTTCTTATTTGTTTTCTTTCTAGATCCTATTTTTCTTCTGCAGCAAGATTATATATATATATATATATATATATATATATATATATATATATATATATATGTAGGATTTAACATATATTTTTAACATATTTAACATGTATTGGACTACCTGCCATCAAGAGTAGAGTGTGGGGGGAAGGAGGGAAAAATTTGAAACAGAAAGTTTTGCAAAGGTCAATGTTGAAAATTTACCCATGTATATGTTTTGTAAATAAAAAGCTTTAATAAAAATTTTTTTTGAAATGCACAAAAAATAGTTTGTTATTAGGATCAAATGAAATAATAGTTGTAAAAGCTTAGCACAGTACCTGGCACAAAGTAAGTGCTATATAAATGTTAGTGGTTTTTATTATTATTAACATGAATTCAAATTCAGTAGTTTTTCTAGCAACTCACCATTTAAAAATATTTTTTAATTAATTAAAACAAAACCAGTTGGTTGTTTTATCCTATGATCGTTGTCAGTGTATGTGACTATTTTCCAAAGTGATGAACAAATAATTTTTTAAAATTTTTTTAAATAATTTTAAAAAATTCTTTGTGAAAATATAACACTGCAAAATCAAGATTTTGATTTTTTTTTAAATTTCTCTGGCTGACATAAATATGTTCTATTTTTCCACCTGCTGGGATCACATAAAATTTTAAAGTCTCCTTTTTATATAATGCTTTTGCAGATCCATAAAACTATAAGTGATATTTATCTCCTTAGCTCTGCCCCAACTCTTTTATACCTGTCTCGTGCATGTCTTATATTCTATTTTGTATTGTAGACATTTATTACAGGGCACTATAAAGATAGATAGAAAGCTGGCCAGGAAACCCAAGAAGAATTAACTGCAAGTTCCAAAACTGACATACACTAGTCACTTTACCTCTGTCTTAGTTCCCTCATCTATAAATTGGGAAAAATATTAGCATCTATTTTCCAGCATTGCTGTGAGACTTAAATGATATCATATATGTAAAGCCATCTGCCAATTTCAAAGTGTTATATAAGGCTAACTATTATTAGTGATTATTATTATTTATTAATTGTACACCAAGGTTTGACAGAGATCTGAACTCAGGTCATTGGATTTAGAGTTCAAAGTACTAACCATTACACTATAGAACCAGCACAGAGAAATTTTGTAAATAAGTCCATTTACATTGGCAGTATACTTTCTGAGGATGTCCACATTAATAACGAATTTTTTTTCTTTGTCAGAGCTAGCTCAGTGTGGGAGAGAAAAGGTATTAGACTGACTACTAAGCTGAATTCAGGTCTACAGAGCTGTTTTGCTGATCTCATGATCTCTATGAAACTTGGAAATATACAAGCATCATGCCAGGAAACCGAATCACTTCTATTTGAATTGTTTTAGGAAGATTCTGAAGATCACCTGGCAGCATTAGGTGCCAGACATTGAGGATCTTTCTTGAACTAAATTGTCAAGCATTCAAACTCAACTGCAGAGAACATAATTCCTATGGGCTGGCTATCTTGTTTAAATGCCCAATGTAAGTCTGCCTAAAAGATATTTTAAGGAGGACTCACACAAAGTAAACACTTATGTGGTGGTCAGAAGTAGTGAAGCAAAGACACATTCAGGGTTTCTCTGGAGAATTCTGATTGTGTGACATGAGAGACACAGACATAGGATATTCAGAAAGAGCTGTCTTCTATAAGCAAAGCAGAATTGAAATAGTCCAAAAGGAAAGGGAGATTTACAAATTTAGAGAATCTACCCCAAATGTTCCCATGGACTACTTATGCCCTCCTATGGTAGATCATTCAGATCTCATATTGGGCTGATCAGCCACAGCAAGACAAACTGTAAGTTAACACTAACATAGTGATTTCATTTTGGTTCTTCAAAAATGAAGAGTAACGAACAACTATTATTATTTATCAATACTGTTATTACAGTTAACTGAAACTGCATATTAATGAATAAATGTATTATGTAGACAAAGCAAAACAAAAATCAAACATATCTTAATCTGAATTAAGAAAGACAGAGTTTCTAAAAGAAGGGATATGGTTATCTGTTGTCATTTCTATGTATCCCATTTTAGGAAAGACATTGATTGACAATCTGAAATTAAGCCAGCAGACAGTAACCAAAATATTAAAAGGCCTTGAGTTTACATCATTTGATGAATGATTGAAAAAACTACAACTAAAAAGTCCTTAACTTGTGTAGACCCCATTGATCTAGTGATTCTATTATAAGATAAATACCCCAAATAGATTTTGTTTTAGAAGAGGGAAGGTGCTCATATATTCAAATATATCTATAGCAACATTTTTGTTACAACAAAACAGTTCCCCCTAAAGTAAAGATTAACAAAATTAATTATAATGTACGAATATAATGTAATATCACATTCTAAGAAAAATTTAAATGTACATATTCAAAGGAATTGGGGAAGATTTGAATGAACTAATGCAGTGAAAAATGAGCAGAATCATGATAACGATTTATACAGTGATCATAAGATTGTAATGGAAAACAATTGTAAATAGCTTTAGGACCCTGATCTATTGTCAACCTTCTAGGTTCTCTGGTTTCCTCCAAGTCTCAGCTAACATTCTCTCTTCTACATAAAAAAAAAAAAAAAGGCTTTTCCAGACTTCTGTAATTTTAGTGCCTTTCCTCTAAGATTAACTTGAATTTACTCTGCATATGTCCTATTGTTTGAATAATTTCTTCCCCCATAAGACGATGAACAACTTGAGAGTAACAGTTATCTTTTACCTTTCTTTGTAACCCTAGCACTTAGCAGATGCTTAATAAATGCTAGTTGGCTAAAACTGAAATAATCAATCATGAGTTCAGAAGAATGGTGATGAAGCATACATTTTGTACATGACCAATAAAACACAAATTTGGAATTTGTTTTTTAGCTACACTTATTTGATATAAGGAAAAACTTTATTTTTGGTGGTAAAGTTATAAGAGAAAGTGGGGAGAATAGTGAAAATAAAACAAAAGAAGGAAAGAGTGTCAATAAAACATTTAAAAATACAGAGGAAAGAACAGAAAATATTTCAGGACACAAACTAAAAGGCTGACATGTGAGAAGGCTCGCATGTCAAATTTAATATATATATATATTTAAAATAAGGTTATATGATAGATTCTATTTCACATATAATATTCTTTTTTTGACCATTTTAAGATGAATATTTATGTTTGCTGATGAATTTATATTTCATAATAAATATTTTAATGCACTAGGAAGATCATTAAGTATTCAGAATGCCTCGGGTAATATCTTCCTAATTCAATAAAATAATAAACATTTTTTGAGCACCTATGATGTACAAGAAAGATACTGTTCTAGAAGCTAAAGAAGACAGAAAGATGAGTAATTCAGTAATTCCCCAAACATTCATTAAGAGCTAATGTATTGTGCTAGGGCTAGCTACAAGGGATATAAAGGTAAATAAGCTATAGTTATTCCCTAAAGGAATTTTTTCAATAAGTAGTATGAGACAGTATAATCATAAAAGTAACACTATAGGGGCAGCTAGGTGGCGCAGTGGATAGAGCACCAGCCCTGAAGTCAGGAGGACATGAATTCAAATGTGGCCTCAGACGCTTAACACTTCTTAGCTGCGTGATCTGGACAAGATGCTTAATCCCAATTGCCTCAGCAAAAAAAAAAAAAAAAAAAAAAAGTAATATTATAAGATAACATATAATAAAAATAATACCATCACTTCTTCAGTCACTGCCCCAATTTCTACCCATTTTGCTGTGGACGACAAATACTGAGATTTCCTATTAACAAAAGCCAGTAGATTTAATTAGTTTTTAGCAAAAAAAAAATTTTAGTAACATTGCATAGTATGAAGAATTGGTACAAAACATTCACCCCATAAAATGTGGTGTACTTTCCCATAAATTCACACACACAGTGTTCTGTAAATAATGGCATCATAGTTAATACTCCAACGGTAGTGAGGCATATATATAAGATTCACATATGGAGAAGATAATTCTCAACTCATGGCCCTTGATGACTTTGAAATTCAGCCTGCATTTATAGAGTCTATACATAGCTCCCCTTGGCTACTCAATTAAGCCCCAAAGGTGTGCCTTTTTTTTTTTTTTAAAGGCAATAGCTAGCTCTCTTCCTTCTTGCAAAGGTTCTTTTCCTTGAAGCTGATTCCTCCAAAGAATGACTGTCTTTTTATTTCTATGTCTATTATCTGCAATCTAGCTTTGCTCCCAATGGATACATTCTCTTTTAGTAGAGCAGTAGTTTGAATGACTTGACTAAGGAAGGGAGAAAGAGAGAAAGGAAAGACCCATTCCCCATTCCATCTCTGTCCATCCTGCCTTCTGTTAGGATAAAAGTATACCTCCATAAAGCACAAATGAGCCTTAATCCCTTAATTCCTGAACTTTAATGACTGAAATTTAATCAACCATTTAAAACCCAAGAAATATATTTAGCATGTCTTCTTAACCAGTGATTTCTTTCTTGATTCAAAGAATTTTGCCCCTCATAAAAGATTCTAGCCTATAGAAGAATTTTGTTTAAAGGGTTTTAAGTGTGAAATTTTGAGGTGGTAAACAGACATGTTTCACATTATTTAATTCAAGTCTGCCTAAATTTATTTGAATCTACTTTAAACTTCTGTTGTTAACAATTCTATATTAAATTCATATTGCAGTAATTATTTAATTATTCCTCACTTTCTAAGGACTCATTTTGTTTCTAGATCTTTATTACAACAAAAATGTGATCACATTTGAACTCAGGTCCTTCTGACTTCAGGGCTGGTGCTCTATCATTACACCACCTAGCTGACCTTTTTGTTAGTTTAAAAATAAACAGCTGAAAGATATTTTTTTCTGAATGTATTGATAAGAATTTTGTATTGATAAAAATTTCTGATTTTTTTTTGTTATGAATAGGGTCTATTATATTTATAAATTTCCTGATGTTTAATTAATTAATTATTGCTAAATTAATATTGCTATAAGTTATGTTCTAATATTTTGTGCAACCTTTATTTCAATATTCCTTAAAGATATTATTTTATAATTTTCTTTTTCTCCTTGACTTTTTTCATCATGGTTTAGATATCAGGACCAAAGATATTTGATAGAAAGGGAAGATACCATCTTTTCCAACTTTTGGAAAGAACTTTCATAAAATTGAACTTAACTTTTCTTTGAATGTTTGATGGAATTCCTAGTAAATCCATTTGGCCCCAATTTTTTTCCTTTGACAATTTATTTATAGTCTTTTCACTTGAGGTTGAATTCCTTATTTATTATTCTGATAATATAGAGATTTTATATTTTTAAATGATTCATCTATTTAATTTGTTATCATTTTCTTAGGATATAATTGGACAATGTAATTTTTATTAATTTCCTTTATTCCCTCTTCCTTTGTTAATTATTTATTTTTAATTTTTGATATAGCAATGTAGTTTCCTTCTCTTTAAAAATTTAGATTAATAGATTTTTTATTAGTTTAAAAATTTCTAGATTAAAAATTCAGTAGCCTTTTAAAATTCTTATCTGTCTTCTTTGATATTTATAATTTCATCTTTGAATTTTTATGATTTGTTGCTTTTTTAGTTTTTAAATTATCAATTCATTGTTCTATCCTTTCTCTTTTGTTGATTAAAGTGTTTAGTAATAGCTCTATTACTAAATTAAAAGAATAATAGCTCATTTTTTTGGAGCGGGAGATGAACTCATTTGGTAACCTGATTGAAGTCTATGGATTCCTTTTTAGAATAACACACTTTTTGAAAATTATTGGAAAAAATACAAAAATTAAGTTATAGACAAGAAAATGATATTCACACACATGTATTGTACCTAGACTATATTGTAACACATGTAAAATGTATGGGATTGCCTGTCATCGGGGGGAGGGAATAGAGGGAGGGGGAGTAATTTGGAAAAATGAATACAAGGGATAATATTATAAAAAAAATATATATATATATAATAAAAAAATTTAAAAAAAAATTAAGTTATAGAGACTAGTGAAAATTTAACAAACTTAATTATTTTCCTCTATTCAAGTTCATAGACTTCTTGAAAAAGGTAGCCCAGATTAAACTAACTCTAATGATTACTCTTTCCTCTCCCTCCAAGGCAGTTGCAGTTAAATGACTTGCCCAGGGTCACACAGTTAATAAATGTTAAGTGTCTGAGGTCAGGTTTGAATTCAGGGCCTTCCTGCTTTAAGGTTCATGCTCTATCCACTGAGCCATCTAACTGCTCCACTAATGAATACCTTTGATATCACCAAAGCTTTTAGTATGTTATCTGTTTTCTTTTTTCAATTAAATTATATATTTTTTTTCTTATGACTATTTCTTTAATCCACCAGTTCTTTAGGATTATATTCTTTATTCTCCATTTAGTTTGATTCCTTTCTTCAAATGCCTTTAATTGATTAAAAATTTTTATCGTGCTTCATAACAAAGAACATGTATAATCCTTTTGATTCCCAGTTAGTAAGTGCCAGAAAACTACCATGACTTGGTTTTTGTTTATTTTTTTCTAAAATTCTTTTCAGATGCTTAATTTTTTTTTGTTATTTATCTTTTTGTTAGATTTCTCTGAATGGTATGCACTGAATTCACCAAATATCATTATTTTAAAATATACTTTTTATTTCTTTTGCCTTTCCTTCAAGTACTTAGATTTTATGCCATTTGATGTATATTTGTTGTATATGGAATATATACTCATATGTGTATATGTATACATCTATACATACAAATATATATATATATATATTGCCTATAAGCATAATGAAATTTCTTTTTATTTATTTTATATCTATTTTTATTACTGTCTTATTTGAAATCAAGACTTTTACAGCTGAATATTTTTTTGATGGACTAAAATCTTGAACTCAAGTCCTCTGATTTCAAATCTAATACTCTTTCCACTGCTTTAAAAAAATATAGACTTTTAAGATGTAAATGAGAAAAGTCTTACAGTAATGCACCACAAAATGATAATCAACTCTCATCAAACTTTATGATTGACAACATTCAATGACTCCTGCTCCCACTTTGGGTATCTTTGGTCATCTTCCTTGTCTTTGACTTCCTATTATGTGTTGTCTTTCCCCATTAGATTGTAAACCTTTTGAGAACAGGGACAATTCTTTTAGCTTGTGTTTGTATCCTCAGTAATTAGCAATGGTTGGCATATACCAAGTACTTAATCAATGATTGTTTCTTTGCTTCCTATTAGGTGTATATTAGAGGAAAAAGGAATAAGCATTCATATAATGCTTACTATGTGACAGATATTATGCTAAACACCTTACAACATTTCATTTGATCCTCACAATAACCATATGAGGGAAGCACTATTATTATCCCCATTTTACAGCTGAAGAAACTGATGTAAATAAAGAATATGGGTCAAAAATAGAGTATTTTCATCTTTGTTGTTGTGTGCTTGCTTAGTTTTTTTTTCCTCTCTTTTTTTTTCCTTTGTAATCTGATTTTTCTTGTGCAGCATGATAAATGTGGAAATATATTTAGAAGAATTGCATATGTTTAACCTATATTGGATTACTTGCTGTCTAAGGGAAGGGGGAGGTGGGAAGGAGTGAGAAACATTTGGAACACAAGGTATTGCAAGGATGAATATTGAAAACTATTTGCATACATTATGAAAAATAAAAACTACTATAAAACTTTTAAAATAATATTAAAAGTGTAAATAAATAACAAAAGATTCAAGTGATTTTCCTAGGCTCATATTGCTATTAAGTGTGTAAGCCTGAATTTGAACTTGTTCTTCCTAACCTAAGGCTCAGAGCTCCACATGCTAAGCAAAAGTTGAGTGCTGGAGATTCAAAGAAATAGTAAAAACAATCCTGATCTTCAAAGAACTTGTTCTAATGAATGATGAAATATGCATAAATAAGAATATTCCAAAAGTAAAGTATTCTAAAGTAAACTGAGATGGGAAAACAGTACTAGCAACTGAATAAGACCAGGCAATATGGTTTGTAAAAGGGAAGATTTTAAACAATAGTTTCTGAGAAAAGATTACTGGTGAAGAACAAGAATATCTCATGGCTGGTGGATGACTTGGACAAAAACATAAAAATGGAAACTGAAACATCATTTGTGAAGAATAATAAGCAAGTAGGAGAAGCTTGTGCAATGCTTAGAGAGATGTGGTATATATAATACTACAAATGTAGAAAAGGACAAAGTTTGTAAAGAGCTTTTAATACTAATTAGATTAGCTAATGATTCTTGAGGTACTGGGTATCTATAGGAGTTTAACAAATAGGGGGAAGGGGTTACATGGTCAGACCAATATAGATGAATAAAGAGTAGTTCAATAAAGAGTTGGATAAAGGGTAGATTAGGATGAAGAGATGCTTGAGATTTGGAAACCAACCAGGAAGCAATTGAAGTAGCCCAGCAAAAGATAATAAGGGATTAAATTTAGGTAACAGATATGACAGAAGAGAACATACTCAAGAGAGATTATGGAGATAAAACTGACAAGATCTGAAAAGTGATTGGAAATGTGGGATGACTGTGAATAAGGAACCAAGACTGGCAACAAAGTTGGGACTAGAAGGATGATAACACCCTTGATGAGTTTAGGGAAGTTTCAAAGAGACAGCCTCTCTTTGGGGAGAAACATAATAAATTCTGTTGTAGACATGTTCAGTCTGAGGTGCTATCAAGACATTCAGTTCAAAATTGCCAGTAGGATTAGAGCTCCGAAAAGAGAATGAGGCTTGATAGAAAGTTCGTGGCATCATTTCCACTGAGATGATAATTGAACCCATGGGAGTTGATGTAATAAAGATGACAATACTCCCCAAACTAATCTATTTATTTGGTGCTATACCAATCAGACTCCCAAGAAACTATTTTAATGACCTAGAAAAAATAACAACAAAATTCATATGGAAGAATAAAAGGTCAAGAATTTCAAGGGAACTAATGAAAAAAAAGTCAGATGAAGGTGGTCTAGGTGTACCTGATCTAAAGCTATATAATATAGCAGCAGTCACCAAAATCATCTGGTATTGGCTCCGAAATAGACCAGTCGATCAGTGGAACAGAACTCTTTGAAGGAGAGATTCTCCTTGAACCCTGCCTCTGTGGGACCCCGCCCCAGGGAACCAAGATAAAGTGGTTTATCTAGATTGGAGCTAGTTGAGTCCAGAGCTGGAGAATTCCACCCTATTGAATTAAAGAAAGACTCATTCAATTTTATTCAATTCCAGCTCAAACTCCACTCACCAGCTCCCATTGGGAGCAGGCCTCAGCTTGTAGCTAAGGCTTCTATTATAAAAAGAGCCAATTTTAAACCCAGTCCTTGCAGAGGACTTAATATGCCAAGGAATCTCTCCCCCTGGCATAGCAGCAAACTCTGCCCACTGAAATAATAGTCTCTTTCAGTGTTACCCTCTTATCTTTCTTACCTATTTCCTTAACAAAACTTTATATCCATCTGTGGGAATTCCTCTGCTAAACTTCACTTCTCTGAATGCAAATTAAGACAACTCTGAGATACCACTACACACCTGTCAGATTGGCTAAAATGACAGGAACAAATAATGATGAATGTTGGAGGGGATGTGGGAAAACTGGGACACTAATACATTGTTGGTGGAGCTGTGAAAGAATCCAGCCATTCTGGAGAGCAATCTGGAATTATGTCCAAAAAGTTGTCAAACTGTGCATACCCTTTGACCCAGCATTGCTGTTATTAGGATTATATCCCAAGGAAATACTAAAAAAGGGAAAGGGACCTGTATGTGCCAAAATGTTTGTGGCAGCCCTTTTTGTAGTGGCTAGAAACTGGAAACTTAATGGATGCCCATCAATTGGAGAATGGTTGGGTAAATTATAGTATATGAATGTTATGGAATTTTATTGTTGTCTAAGAAATGACCAACAGGAGGAATACAGAGAGGCTTGGAGAGACTTATATCAACTGATGCTGAGTGAAATGAGCAGAACTAGGAGATCATTATACACTTCAACAACGATACTGTATGAGGATGTATGCTGATGGAAGTGGATATCTTCAACATAGAGAAGAGCTAATCCAATTCCAACTGATCAATGATTAGCTACACCCAGAGAAGGAACACTGGGAAATGAGTGTAAACTGTGAGCATTTTTTTTGTTTTTCTCCCCAGGTTATTTTTACCTTTCGAATCCAACTCTTCCTTTGCAACAACAACAACAACAACAACAACAACAAAATTCGGTTCTGCACATATATACTGTACCTAGGATATACTATAACATATTTAATATGTATGGGAATGCCTGCCATCTAGGGGAGAGGGTGGAGGGAAGGAGGGTAAAAATTTGGAACAGAAGGAGTACAAGGTATAATGTAAAAAATTACCTATACATATGTACTGTCAAAAAATGTTATAATTATAAAATTAATAAAAAAAATAAAAATAAAAATAAAATAAACTTCACTTCTCTGTCAGGACCTTGTCACTAAGGAATTCAGCCTTTCTATTCATGCATAGCAAAGGCTGATTTCCCAATAATAAACCTCTTTTTATCAGTCTAGCTTTTTGGATTGGGAAATTTTTTTACAAAGGACCTCTGCACTGCCAAAAGAGGGCTCCCCAAATTCCCTACCTATGCACCGATCCTAAGGGGACTTAGGGGAGCCAAACCTTTTCATTTGGTTCCCTGAACCCCAAGCCTGCCACTAATCTCATCATTTAACTCCCTGACCACCAGGAACCCTAATCTCATCATTTGGTTCCCAGATTGGGAATCCCAAAATATAGATCTCCCTAACCAGGAACCCCAAAATCTAGACATCAGACTCTCACAAAATGTTATCCTCTCTTGAAGAAACTGGAACAATATTAATAATGGCCATGCTGTTAGAACTGGGATTAAAATTGAAATAGCAATGTGTCTGTCTAACTAGATCTCCTGCAATACCTGAACCCAGGAAGTTAAATAGGAGAATCTATAACTTTCTTATCATGAGGACCTTATTTTTCAAGGTGTGTGGAATGGCAATGCAATTCCTTACTCAAAATGATTATTCAGAGATTTATCAAAGTGAAGATCAGAAACTTTATTGGAATCTTCAGAGAAGCAGGTAGTCTGCTCATTGGAGTCTCAGAGAGAGGAGGGCTGATTTTACAAAGGCCAAGAGATGATTTAATAGTAAAAAGCCACAGGAACCCATGACTCCCTCCCCTCATCTGGTTAATTTTCACTGCCTACTTAGATGGAAGTAGCAAAGATTTGCTAAATTCTAGTCAAGCCAATAAAGTTGACTTATTGCAGGTGTGTTTGCCTAAATTTATGGGGGTCAATTTGTTACAATATTTGCAAGTGCTTGCTTGAGTTGATATGAGCACTCTATTGTAAAATTTGTACAATTTTATTTTTCCCAAATCCATCAGACCTTCATAAACTAAAATTTAGAGTACAGATTCAATCTACCTTAGTTAATAATTTTATGAGAAACTGCATAATCCCTTACAATAAGGAGATTTATTTACAGGTAAGTAATCGATTAAGCCAGAGGGGTTAGAGATTTCTAGAATAACTAAGGAGACAGTTTACTTCTGGCTTCCTTAATCAACAAATAGAGATAGCTAAGTTGGAGGCTTTCCAAATATCTCAGATCAATAAATTATTAGTCTGGTTCTTCTCTAAGCAGTTAAGGTAAAGAGGGTTATCTCAGGCTGACGGTCTTTGCTTTTCTTCCCAGAACCTTAATAATTAACAAATACTTGACACTGAGTTTTGAATTGCCCAAAGTTATTATTTTGAGAAGTCCTCAGTTTCCCATTTCACTCAAAGGGGACTCTGAACTTGGATGCAGAGAGATATTTACAAGAAGCACTATTCTGATAGGGGCAAGAGACTTTTATAAAAAAGGACAACCACATTGAGGAAGCATTCATGATAATGCCTAGAAAAGAGTAGGGAGAGAAGTCAACACTACTATACCTACAATTCCAAATCTGCTTCCCAATCACCAAGAATAAATTAAGGAAATTAAGAGGCAGAGATGATTTACTGCTATGATTGTATGATGGTTAGACAATCAGAGATGCTGTACAGTTGAGTCTTCCCTTCTTTGTCTAAAAATACAAGACAACTTTTCCACCTAAAGCATGTATTTTTACCTACCTAGCATGTATTTTTAAACAGTAGTTTATTTTTCCAATACATGCAAAGACGGTTTTCATCATTCACCTTTGCAAAATTCTATTATCCAAATCTTTCTCCCTCTCTCCTTCCTTATCCCCTCTTCCCTTCCCTACCCCCTTACAAGAAGCAGGCAATTCCATATAGGTTAAACATGTGCAATTCTTCTGAACATATTTCCATATTCATCATCCTATCATGTATTCTGACCCCATTTTTGACTGAGATCTGAATCCACTTAATGTGTATGTGTTGTTTACTCTATTACTCTGCTAGTTGTTTAAATTATGATTAAATGCTTTGCTTTAATAAGTTCTTGCAGGGGGCAGCTAGGTGGCGCTGTGGATAGAGCACCAGCCCTGAATTCAGGAGGACCCAAGTTCAAATCTGGTCTCAGACATTTAACACTTCCTAGCTGTGTGACCCTGGGCAAGTCACTTAACCTCAGCCTTGGGAAAAAAATAAAAAATTAAGAAAAAAAAAAAAAAAAAGTTCTTGCTATAGTTTACTAACCTGGTGCAGAGTTCAGGTGTTTTGAATGTTTCCAAATCTAAAATGGCAGCAGCTCCTACCTACTACTACTCACAGAGGTTGTCTTCCTTCTCAAAGAGGACCATGTCCAAAGGGAAGTGATGTCATAACATGAACTGGATTGAAGTGAGGCAGGGTTGTACAAAGTTAGCAGAGTTCTCCTCCAGAGCTCAGGCAAGCTAGGTTAAAAATGAAACCAACAATAGCCTCTTTTACCTATCCCACCAAAAAATCAATAATCTGGAAAAGGAAAACCCTCAGGATTTGTTTTTGGGCTTTCTTTGGTCAAAATGGAAAAACAGCTGTTATTTATGATAACCCTGAGCCATTAGGACCCAAAAGAATGACCCAGTAATGCTTGGGTTGAGATCTGCTATGCACCAATTAATGAGCACCAGAATGATTTGGATTTAGGGCATAATCCATATGAAAAAATTTATCCTGTAAACCCCAAGATATCTTGTGAGGTTTCAATGATCAAAATTTACTTTACTTTGGAGAAAGCATCTACAGGTAAGAGTATAATACTCCATGTGGACAGAAGGAGAGGAGGGAGAAAGAGAGGAAGAAAGGGAGTGAGGAAGGCAAAAAGGAAGGCAGGCAGGAAGGAAGGAAAGGAGGAAGGGAGAAAGGGAGGGCGTACTGTGTGGCCCAAATGGAACTGCCCAACTGAGTCCCCAGTAAGTAGCTACTGCTACTCACAAATTGTTGCTGGTCCTTCATTCTCAAAGAGGACCATGACATCAGGAAGGTGATGGCATGACTTGCAAGTTAATTGGATTTAAGTGAGAGGGTGCTGCATAAAGTCCCCAGCCTCACTCTTTCTTCTGGAGACATCTGAGTCTGATACAGATCAGGACTAGAGATGGCTCTGAATGCAGTGGGAGAGCTTGGCCTTTTTAAGCGAGGCTCTTTCCCAGATTTCATTTTGACTGAGGCAATGTCCATTCAGTGGTTAACTACAAATAGCTATAAAATCTTAGGTAAATTACTTTTTCTCTCTCTTTTCCTTCCCTCAAAAGGGGGTTGGACTAGATAATCATTAAAATTTCCAGAAAAATAGTACTAATATTGTATAAAGAAGTTGAACTACTTTTTGCTTCATGATTTTCCAAGCCTTTTTTTGGGGTTATAATTGTAGCAATTAAAACTTTCTACTCAAGGAAGATTCCCAGCCAGGGTATGTTCAAATTTAATGTGTGATCTAATCAATCTTATAAATTAGTTCAAACATATGTCTATTCTAATTAATAAATTGCTGCTGCTAAATTCCTAATAAAGATGATGAGGAAAATATTCTGTATATTCAGACAACATAGCAGTTTACCTTCTAGTAACACCTTGGACAAAGTAAATGGGTAAATATTTTGTTTGGGTCTCAAACAAAAGCTGTTACTTTTTTGCTTGGCTGGTTTTCATTTATCTACAAAAAGAAAAATATCAGAAATGGGAAAAAAATGCCTTCTTTGCCTTCCACATCACTATTTTCAGGCTGCTTTATTTTGAGCAACAACTTAGAGGGAGCAAAAAATTAAGCATGATGATGCAAGAATACTGCCTTTTAAGTGCATAGATCTAGGTTTAAATCTTGTTTGTAACTTGTATTATCTGAATGTACTTGGAAAAGTAACAACCTCCCTGAGCCTTACTTTTCTCATCAGTGAAATGATGGAGTTGGACTAGGTTTCTAAAATTCCTTTCAGTTCTTTATAATCCTACAAATTAGGAGATTTAAACGCTGAATGTACTAGCTGTGTGACTTGAACAGATTACTACTAGAATCATAAGATTTAGATATGGAAAAGGCTTTAAAGATACATTCCAGAGATTAAAAAAAAAGAGGAGGGAGAAGGATATACTTGTACAAAAATATTTATAGCAGCTTTTTTTTTTTTTTTGATAAAAGAATTACAAAATAAAGGGATGTCCATTAATTGGGGAATGACTAATCAAGTTTTGATGATACATGATTGTAATAGAATATTATTGTGCTTTAAGAAATGGCAAGCAGGAAGCAAAACTATGCTATTGATGAGGTTTAGAATTGGAGTACCCAAATGAAATTAGGGTTTAATTGAGGTCTAATGGCAGGTTCGGGATACAAGGAGTCAAATGGAGCTCCCCTGCAACCCCTTTGGATTCAGTGCAAGGATACAGAGTTAAATGAGGTCTAGTGGCGGTGCAAGAGTCCTCTGTAAAGGAATTTACAGACTCAAAAACCTAGATTGATAAAAAAGGTTTATTATGGGGTTTGGAAGTAAAGTTAAAGTCTAGTTAGTAAAGTTGAAGGTAGAGATAAAAGGGCACCAGAAATAGGATTCCAGTGGGCAGAGAATCTTTGGTGCCAGGCATGGTGATGGCATGTTTAAACCCTCTGCAAAGAGAGGGCTCCAGTCTGGCTCTTTTATAATAGGGAACTTTGGCTACAAGCTGAAGGGGGCTTGTGGGTAGAGTCCCATGTTGGCTCCTGGCTGGGTTTCAGCCAGGGTTAGAATTTGAATTGAATTCAATAGGTTTCCGGACTGAGCTGTCCCCACCCAGAAAACAAATATGAAATGGCTTGTGCTTGGGGTGCAGTCCCCTCCCTGAGGCAAAGTAGAAGGAGGTTTTCTCCCTTAAGGATTTTTCAGAGTTTTGGGGTTTCCTCATTAGCTGAAGTTTTGATTATTTTTATTAAACTATTTTTCTACTTGTTTTCCTTTTTTAACAAGAGAAAGTTCTCTGGGTAAGGTGGCAATATATTGGAAAATAAAAGTGAGGTAAAAACAAAGATGTCAAATAAATGTTTGAAAAATATATTGAGGTTGAAAGTAAAATAAAATTAAGGGATTGAACTGGAATATTTCAGTTTAATTATTTTATTATTTCTTTTCTTCAAATTGTTGCTGCCTTTATATGTAGGTTTTTTGAAATAATATTTTATCCCCCCCCCCCCAATTATGTTAAAACGCTTTTAAAAAACTTTTTTAAGTTTAGAATTTCAAATTCTATCCTTTTCTCTCTCTTCCCCTCCTCCCTCTCAGAAGTAAGCAATCTGATAGAGAGGGAGAGAGGAAGGGAGGAAGGGAGAGAGGGAGGGAGGAAGAGAGAGAGGAAGAGAGGGAAGGAGGGAGGGAAGAAGGGAGAGAGAGGGGGAGAGGAAGAGAGGAAGGAAGGAAAGAAGAAATAGTGGAAAATAGTATGCTTCAATCTGTATTCAGACAATATCAGTTCTTTCTCTGGAGGAATATAGCATATTTCATAGTGAAGAGGAAACCCCAAAACTCTGAAAAATCCTTAAGGGAGAAAACCTCCTTCTACTCTGCCTCAGGGAGGGGACTCCACCCCAAGCACAAACCATTTCATCTTTGTTATCTGGGTGGGGACAGCTCAGTCCTGAAAACCATTGAATTCAATTCAGATTCTAACCCTGCCTGAAACCCAGCCTATATCCAACCAGGGACTCCACCCACAAGCCCCCTTCATCTTGTAGCCAAAGTCCCCTATTATAAAAGAGCCAGACTGGAGCCCTCTCTATGCAAAGGGTCTAAGCATGCCATCCATCACCATGCCTGGCACCAAAGATTCTCTGCCCACTGGAATCCTATTTCTGGTGCCCTTTTATCTCTACCTTCAACTTTACTAACTAGACTTTAACTTTACTTCAAAACCCCATAATAAACCTCTTTTATCAATCTAGGTTTTCGGGTCTATAAATTCCTTTACAGAGGACTCTTGCGCCACTACTAGATCTCATTTAACTCTGTATCCTTGCGCCGAATCCAAAGGGGTTGCAGGAGAGCTCTGTTTGACTCCCTATATCCTGAACCTGCCACTAGACCTCAATTAAACCTAATTTCATTTAGGTATCCCATATCTAGACCTCATCATTTGGTTCCCTGACCAAAATACCTGAAAACTAGACATAATTTGGTCTGGGAGTTCTCTGGGAGAAAGACTTTTTTCTTTTCCTATCCTTCAGTGGACATTCAAGCCACTAGGTCAGGCTTGGGTCATTGTTAGAGCTCTATGCTCAGGCACAACTCTTTATGAATTGCTGCCGATTGATAAAAGGCCTCCTTTTTGTAGGCCTCTGTCTCTAGAGATGCGAGAGAGGCTGCAAGAATTTGGAAAGCTAAAAGCTTTTACCTGTCCACTATCTAGACAGGCCTCAGCAGATGCTTGGCTGGACCTTCTTTTGCATCTCAAGGCATTTCTAATCTTTTTTCCTCTTACCAGAAAGCCCTGCTCTCAGGCAGGAACTCCGAGACATGAGAGGAAGTGTCTCTTTAATACAGCCCCCAGACCAAGGAGACACATGACCATTCTGGGGACCCCACCCCTCTCCAGGGTCCCAGGCCAGCACTCTCTTTGATCTGTTCTGGGGGGATAATTGGAGAAACTTTAAAAAGAGCCGTGTTTGAGCCTTTCTCCCATTCCACTGTTAAATGCAATGGAGTCTCAGATGGTCAGGGTATAGCCATGAGGAGAAAGGTCACTGAATTGGGGTGAGCTTGGAGATATGTCTCTACCCGGCTGCTACTCCCTGGACATGGGTGGGGCCATCTCCTTTAGGTCTTGCTCTCCCAGCAAGATATTTTTTTTTTTGGGGGGGGGGGTTGGATGAGATGCCCCACCCTCAAGTTCCAGCTTTAAATGGAAAGAAGAGCCCTCACCATCCCGGATGCATCGCACCAGATAAGATGGCATCTCTTTCTCCCCACCCTCCCTCTGGCCTTTCCTCCTCCTCCCCCAGGGAGTGGGGATCACAGAACTCAAGGCCTTTTTCAGACCTCTCCCATATGGCTTGGCAACCTGCCATTTAGATGCTCCTATCTTATCCCCTTCTTGGAGTATTGTACAGTGGGGAGATTAGGAACTCAATCTTAATCTTCTCAAATCTTTGGAAAAGTTTTCCACCAACTTTTAAAACAGAACTTTGCTGGCAATCTGGACAAGCAGGCCACGCCCCTCCCAGACCTTTTGTCTGGTTCCTAAGAGAGGGTGCTTCCAGCCCTCAGGAAGCAAGCTTGTCCCATACATTTTAAAGCTTGTCCCATACATTTTAAAATGGGACTCGGGTTTCCCTGATTTGGTCATCCTACTTTATAGCAGTGCTTCCCATCATAGCCTTTTAACTGTAGGAGCCTCAAAATTACGCTTTTATAAGCTCACAGGGCTGTCTACAAAGACAGGGAATTTCAAACTGCTCTCAGGTTTTTTTTTTTCTGGCCTCAGGGCACTTAAACCTTTCCTCACCTGCTTGTGGAGAGATAAACAGCCTAGCTATCTCCGGAAACCTGGCTATGTCTCTCTCTCTCTCCCTCTCACTTTCCACCCAACTTTCCAACTTTCCAATAGGTGGGAACTTTTTCATTCCTGATTTTCTCAGTTCCAAGACCTTTTGCTCTTAGCACACTCTCCTAAGATCACTGCTCTTTGGACTGACATTGGGGAGTGGGAAAGTGGTTGAATTGTTAACATTTTAACTGTATCACTGCATCTAAATAATTTTACTGTTGCCTTTGTAGGCTAGAGTTGGTTATCTCTGAATGTAAGATCAGGAAGAACTTGTTGGGGTGAATTTCTGTTAACTTACTTGAAAGGGGTCATGTATCTCCAATTAGAGTCTGACTTTTTAAAAAGCTTCAATGCCCCCACACCCAACCCACTAAAGATTGTGTGGGGTAAGGATCTTTTGTCTTAAACTCATCCATTGCTCTCTGCTAGCACCTAGTTAGCCTGGAGTGAAGGCTAGCTGTCTTCCCTGCCCCCTGCCCCTTGGAAAATGGGATGGGGGGAAGGAGGCCATGTGGAATCCCCTACACGCACTAAGTGGATTCCATCCTGCTTTCCACAGAGGCTTGGCTTTGGCAAAAGATTTCAAGAGACAGGCCCACCTTTTAAGTTAATTGATCTATTTTTAAGATTTGTTCTGGGATTTGTTAAAACTGTTTAACTATTGCTGTATGTTTGAGGAAAACTTTAACTATTGCTGTAGGAGGGAAACTAACTATTGCTGTACCCACCTGTCCCCTCAGCCCTCAAAACAACTGTTAGTTTTTCTTTTACTCTAACCTGAGACTCTCAGCTCTTTTCTTCTCAGGGCAACTTCTACCTCCTGACACTCAGAGCAGAGGTGCCTTGTTAATGCAAATCTCTTCCAGACTTAGGCTTTAGAAGATCCCAATCTCTGTTCTGAATTCAAACAGGAGGAACTGCCTTCTCACCACCACAGCGAACACCACAGGGGTTGACCTGGCCCCCCAGCATCCTGCTCCCTGGTTGGAATTTGGGGTCCGGCCCTGTTTCCCTTTTATCCCCGGACAGTCCAAACACCTCAGGGACTGGTAAACTGGGTAGGCACCCTGATACTTGGCACTCCCTCTGATGCCTTCCACCCCTCCCCTTAAAGAGTGGGAATAATAGGAGGGAAGGTTCAGGGTCTTTACTTATTTTTCTGGTAAGATTGAGGAACCAACCCTCTATTATTTTAAAAAGAAGCATAGAGACAGGTAGGTGGCGCAGTGGATAGAGCACCGGTCCTGAATTCAAGAGGACCCGAGTTCAAATCTGGTCTCAGACATTTAACACTTCCTAGCTGTGTGACCCTGGGCAAGTCACTTAACTCCAGCCTCAGAAAAGAAAAAAAAAAAATTAAAAATAAAATAAAAAGCAGCACAGAGAGCTTAAACTACATCCTTATCTTGATCTGCAGCCCTGATAAGCAGGGATATGTCCATCCCTAGACCCTGCCTCACAAAAGTATCAGTGGCTTATTAAATCTACTAGATATTAAGGCCTCCTGCCTACTATGACTCTGAAGTCCGCTGCCACCCTGACCCAACCCCAGGAGAAATTAGCTTTCCTGGAAATTAGAGTGAAGGGACTAAACTCTAGGCTACTTAACACGTTTTTACTATAGAAAAACAATCTTTTGCTCCTAGCATTTTTTCCTACTTTTCTTTGATAATTAAATAGGCCATCAACACTTTATAAGCAACCCACAGAAGGGATCTGATACATTTCTTGCTAAAGGCCCCCATTCCCCGGAATGCCACCATCTCCACCCTGGATGACACCTCACTTTTAATCTGCTCCTGAGATCTGTTTTCTCTAGGCTTCAAACTTTGGATTCTCAACTGCCCTTCAGCTAGGAGAACATAGGATGACTGACTGAGACAAACACCCCTTAGATGCCCTGCTGCCATCCCCAAACCCCACACCTCACGTCTCACCTCCTGGCATGAATCCCCCCAAAATCTCTATAACCCTTGTCAGGTCGAAGCAGTTAAAAAGAGATAATTGCCCCTTTATCCCACATGCATTTGGAGGTGACTGCTTGAAGGGGGAATGAAGAGGGGGACCTTGGAACTCTGAAAATCCTTGAAGGAGAAAATCTCCTTCAACTCTGCCTCAATAAGAGACACTGCCCCAAGTCTTTTTCCTTTATATGAATTTAAGTTTTGACTGCTTGAGGGGGGAATGAAGAGGAAACCCCCAAACTCTGAAAAATCCTTAAAGGAGAAAACCTCCTTCTACTCTGCCTCAGGGAGGGGACTGCACCCCAAGCACAAACAGTTTCATTTTTGTTATCTGGGTGGGGACAGCTCAGTCCTGAAACCCACTAAATTCAATTCAAATTCTAGTACTGGCTGAAATCTAGCCAGGAGCCAACTTGGGACTCTACCCACAAGCCCCCTTCAGCTTGTAGCCAAAGTCCCCTAGTATAAAAGAGCCAGACTGGAGCCCTCTCTTTGCAGAGGGTCTAAACATGCCATCACCATGCCTGGCACCAAAGGCTCTCTGCCCACTGAAATCCTATTTTCGGTGACTGTTAGGGGCCAGGACCAGTCACAGGAAACCTCAAGGTGACTGCCTCTTCCAGCTTCCCCGACCCGACGGGGCTTGGGACGTCTCCGGCCCTCCTTGTTGAGACAGGAGGAGGGAATCACAAGACAGAGAGCCGAGGTGGATAGAACACAGTGATGTTTATTGAAGTTACAAGTCAGCAGTGTCTCCTCGAGCCCTTCCGTGTTCGCTCTTTTATATTGTTTGGGGTTCTTCCAGGGCTCCTCCCTAGTTCCTCCCCGAGGGTGGAGCCAAACCCTTCAGATGCCTCTCCAGCACCCTCCCAGATCCTGCCGCGTCAGCAATGCCACGGTGGCAGTTCTGGGTTTGGGCGGGTCCCAACATCAGGCCGTCTCCTTTCCACTCAGGAGGCCTAGGTCCAGAGCCCCTCACAGGTGCCCTTTTATCTCTACCTTCAACTTTACTAACTAGACTTTGCTTCCAAACCTCATAACAAACCTCTTTTATCGATCTAGGTTTTCGGGTCTGTAAATTCCTTTACAGGGGACTCTTGCAGTGCCACTAAACCTCATTTAACTCTGTATCCTTGCACTGAATCCAAAGGGTTTGCAGGGGAACTCTGTTTGATTCCCTGTATCCCGAACCTGCCACTAGACCTCAATTAAACCCTAATTTCATTTGGGTACTCCAATTCTAAACCTCATCACAGCCATGTCTGACATTTTATATATATATATATATATATATATATATATATATATATATATATATATATATATATATATATATATATATATATATATATATATATATATATACAGAGAGAGAGAGAGAGAGAGAGAGAGAGAGAGAGAGAGAGAGAGAGCTAGCATTCATTCCAGGTCGTCCTTCTTTACCTATGGGGAAAAAAAAAAAAAAAAGAAAAGGTGAATTTTCATATTTCTACTTTGGAATCAGTCTTGATCATTGTAATTTCATATTATTCAGTTTCAGTTTTTATTTGCTTTTTTTTTGTTATCTTTACATTATTGTATATTGTATATATGTAAACTGTATAGTTTTTATGGCTATGATTACTTTGTTTTAGTTCGTTTTTTTCCATATTTTCTTTTATTCTTTATATGTATTTTTTCTTTCAACACAATCTTATTCCACCACATTCATATGCTACAATTTGTTTAGTCAGTCTTAGTCAATATTCATCTCCTTTGTTCCTAGTTCTTTGCTACTACCAAAAAAAAAAAAAACCCACAATAAATATATTAGAGCTTTTCCTTCTTTCACTGACTCTCTTGTATATATTTGCAAGTGAGCTCTTTGTTGAATAGTATTTTAGTAACTTTCTTGGCATAATTCCAAATCATTTCCTCCAACAAATATTAACTATAATCATTTTTAGTCATTTTTACTAATTTGCAGAGTATGAGGTAAAATTTCAGACTTGTTTTGTATTGCATTTCTCTGATTAGCCATGATTTAAAGCATGTCATGTTTTTTTGAAAACTGAATCATTTGGGGGCAGCTAGGTGACACAGTGGATATAGCACCAGCCCTGAATTCGGGAGGACCCGAGTTCAAATCTAGTCTCAGACACTTAACACTTCCTAGCTGTGTGACCCTGGGAAAGTCACTTAACCCCAGCCTCAGGTAAAAAAAAAAAAAAAAAAAAAGAGAGAATTAAATCATTTGTTTATATTTTTTGAACAGTTAAATGACTTTTGTTTGTAAATGTTTTCACTGGTTTCCTTATATTTTTTCTATCACACAATTATCAGAGATATTTATACAAAGATTTTATTTTTTATTTATATTTATTTTCTTTCTCTTTTTATCTTAGTTGTGTTGATTTTCTCCATGCAAAAGCTTTACAATTTAATATAATTAAAATTATTCATCATATTTTTTGTAATCGCATCTCTCCCTTGTTTGGTTAAGAACTCTTTCCCAAGCCATAGATATCTAATCCCCTAATTTTATAGATGAAGAAATTTATTGTTTTTAGTTTCTTTACCTGCAAGATGAGGTATTTGAACTATATATGACCTTTAAGTTTCCAATATTCTGACTAATATTATGTGATCTGGGGGAAATTGGTACTTTTATATAGCCTATGGGTTCAAACAGCATCGAATCCCCACAGACTCAAGCTTAATTTTGTGGGCATTTTTATTACATTTGTGTTGGTTCAGCAAGACCAGTATTCAATTTTGGCTTCTCTCATTCCTTCTCTAAGTGATTTCAATCATGTTACTTTACCCCTTGGCTTCAATTTCCTATCATAATAAACAACTGGAACTCCTAAGACCAACATATTATGAAGGAGATGAGCAAATTGTTCAATATTTCTACATGGAAGGCAGATGCTGTTTCCTATTAGTGGCAATGCTTCTTCAGTTAACCCAATTGTCTGATGATTGCAGACAGGAAAAACATGGGTAAATTAAGTTCCTAGATAACTTGAAAACAACCAATTTAATCAATAGCTCCAACCTCCTCCTCTAGCTACCTTGGTCCAAATTACAAATACTTTAAAGCTGACTTTCTTGTCTCTTTGGGTTTTTTTTTTTTTTGCCCCCTAGTGGAAATGTTCTTTATTCAATGTTAAGTACCTATATTTGAATAGAAACTCCAGGTGTAGAAACTCTGTCAATGAAGGAAGATCATAAAATCATAGGATCAGAATAAAAATAAAAATAGAACCATCTAATTATAGGATCATACATTTAGATGTGAAAAGGAACTGGAGAAGTTATATATTTCAGAGTACCTTTACCCCTACCCCCAAATAAACAAACAAACAAACAAAATCAAAGAGTAGGAACATGACTGAGACAACTGAATAACAAGAAATCCAAACTCCTCATTTTAGAGATGAGCAAATTAAGGCCTAGAAATCTTAATGCTTTCTCTATGGTTAAATAGCCAGTAAGTATTATTTGTTGTGGTTCACTCTTTTTCAATTGTGCCTGACTCTTCATGACCCCATTTGGGGTTTTCTTGGCAAAGATACTGGAATGTTTACCATTTCCTTTTCCAGTTCTTTTTACAGATGAGGAAACTAAGGCAAATAAGGTAAAGTGACTTACTCGGGATCACATAGCTACTAAGTGTGTGAGACTAAGAAAAATGAATCTTCCTAATTCTAGGTCTGTTACACTATCCACGGTGTCACCTACCTGTCCCTAAGTGTCACAAGAGGAATTTAAAGTCACACCTTCCACCTTATATCCATCAGATTAGCTAATATGATTGAAAAAGAAAAGAATATATGTTGGAACAGATGTGAGAAAACTGGGACACTAAGCACTACTGATGAGGTTGTTAACTGATCCAACCGTTCTGGAGAGCAATTTGGATTGCACAAAAAGCTGGAAATGTTAGCATGAACTGATGCTGAGTGAAGTGAGCAGAAGGAGAATAGTGTACACCACCGTGCAATGATCAGCTTTGATAGACTTATCTCTTCTCAGCAAAGCAAAACAATTCCAAAAGACCCATCCAGAGAGGGAATTATGAAATCTGAATGTAAAATAAAGAGTACTATTTTCATTTTTTGTTTCTTTTTTCTTCTCATAGTTTTTTTTCCCTTTTGTTCTGATTCTCCTTTCTCAACTAATGTGAAAATATGTTTAACATGATTATACATGTATAATCTATATAAAATTGCTTGTCATTTTGAGTAAGGAGGGAGGAAGGGAAGGAAAAAATGTGGAACTTGAAGTCTTATAAAAGTGAATGTTGAAAAGTATCTTGAAATTGAAATAAACAAAATACTATTTAAATTTTTTTAATGAATGTGAAAAAAATCACATCTTGACTTCAAATATTTTATGTACAATGCACAGAGATTGTTGTTTGTCATTTGTTCTAAAAGAGAGTCAAAGACATCAGAAAGGTGATGTCTTGACTTGTAAGTGAATTGGATTTAAATTAGGAATGATTGTGCAAAGTCACCACACTCACTTTTTCCTCTAGAGTCATCTGGGTCCTGTGGCAAGATATAGCTAAGGACAAATGGAGATAGCCAAAATTATTAACACAAGCAAGAAATGATATAGGCTTGAACTAAGACAATGGGCATGAGAGCAGAGAGATTGTGTAAGTAAAATCAACAAAATTTGACATTAGAAATACAGGAGAAAGTAAGGAACAATGAAGAACTGAAGATGATTCCTAAGTGACTGGGAGAATATTTGTACCCATAACAAAAGCAAATGAAAATAAGTAAATACCCTGAATATTTCACTTCCTGAAAAATCAGCTCTTAAATTTTTGAGGATTAGTGATACTTTAGCTATATGTTGCTTTGGATTTGATGACAGCTAAAGACAAGGGTTATATTATCTTTGAAAAAAGTCTTTCTGCTTCTACATTTCTCCTTTGAGAGCCATTCTTACAACTTCAATGTACATATTGAATCAAACACACACACACACACACACACACACACACACACACACACACACACACACTCCTACATGCTCAAGTACCAAGTGATAATAGTCAAATATCTATATTCCACTAAATCAGGTTAAATCAGAACAGAGGCAAAACGTGACATGACCATGTTCCCCTGAACTCAGTGTTTAAATACAGCTTTAGAGCCTCTCCCTTAATGCTCTGTGATCATCACCTAGGTTACCAACCATAATCCTTTTCACCTTCACTTTGAGGACTATTGAGCAACTATGTTTTGCATTGCTCCCAATTTTTCCTAGTTCTTATCTCTGATTACCGAGAATGATGTGACTTCTCAAAAACATAAATTCTATTTGGAAAGGTTGCATCACAACACCAAAGATGTCATCATTATCATAGATTGAGTTAGAAGGGAAGATAAGATGGGGTCTTCTCTGTCATTTCTTAAACCAATCAGTTTTTTATAAGTAGCACTTGTGATAGATGGTTAATTGGACTCCCATTTTATACAAATCAGTATTAATAAGTGTGTTATGATTCCAAATGGGCAGTGAATGTAAGTGAATGTAAATGTTAGGCCCCAGAGCTATGAATTATAGATTGTAAGTTCAGTTGTTTAATTAAAGGAAGCCAACTAGAGGACCTCCACCCTTGTTTTTGTCTTATTATGGTGACCAAACCCAGCATGGCAGAAGTGACTCAATGACATGGTAAGTTCCTCAGCTATTTTTGTTGCCCTGGAGGAAGGGAGTATCTCAGATTATGAGGAAGATCTGAGATTCACTTCATTATAAAGAGCAATGAACTCTTTTATAAAATGCCATTAATTCAAAGCTTTGTCTGTTTCTTTTATTGTATATTGAACAATTTGGACCCCACACTCTCAGGGTTTCCTAATAGAAAACTACCTTCATTGCAACGAATTTTGTGGGTCAACATCCAACTAAAATCATAGTTCAGGGTCTGCTAGATGGTGCAATGGATAGAACATTGACCCTAGTCAGAAGGACCCCAGTTCAAATTCATCCTCAGATATTTAACACTTACGAGCTGTGTGACCTTGGACAAATGACTTAACCCCAATTGCCTCATAAAAATAAACAAAAAACATAGCTCCTAACAACCCAACTGTGGAGGACTAAAAGATATTAGTTCAAAATAAGCCATTTAACTAAACAGCATAATGAATTAAGTGATAAATAATGATATAAATACATATATACATATATTCAGATTATTACACTACTAGTGAGGTAGGGGTATATTATGTATATATATATATATATGTATATATATATATATATATATTAAGGAAATATATGTGAAAGAACATATGCATGAGAAACATATTTGACGTGAGAATACCTTATATTTAGGGAACACAAACAATGGAGACATTTCATGACTTTAATGTTATAAACTGTCAGTATTCTCCCATAATTTCATTACACCATTCTTTAATATATGAATATATAAGCAAGAATCTATTAGGCACCTGCCACATGCCAGAGCCTGTGCTAGGCACACTAGGATACAAGTGTAAAAGTGAGATAGTTCTTAACTTCAAGAAAGTTCGAGGAACTTTCACCTATCACATAAGTAAACTATCTCAGCAGAGAGGCTAACCCAGGTGAAGGATAATTAACAAGCCTCAAACCCATAGATAAGTTAGCAGGATATCTATCCCAAGCATGTAAAGACTTTCCCCAGGGGAATGAGTGCATGAGAACAATTTGTTCCAATGGCCATGAATCAGGCAGTATGGGAAGTTTAAAGCTTAATCAAACATCATAGTCACCAAGATGTCTTTGGCACTGCATTTTATACCATCACCAGTCATCTTGACTTTTGTCCTACCACTGGATTTTAATGACTCAGGGAGGAGAGATTGAGGTTGATAACTTTGGCAACTGCGTGACTTAACTATGTTTCACTCAAGAGTCAAAACATCGCCCTATGATGTGCTTGGTCCTCTTTGAAAGGAAGAAAAAAATTCTAAAGGGATAAACAATATAATATAGGGAGAGTGGAGACCTGAATTTTAACTTGGGAAGTCGATAGGGATTGTAAATTATCTCATAGCTCTCATAAAGAGTACTATGCTCCTTCTAGTACCAATGTTACAATTGTTTAAATTACTATTAGCAGAATAATACCTGAAGGCAAAAAGAAAGTATTAGGAGGAGAGGGAAAGATGAATAAGCTTAAAATGGGAGAGCAGCTGGTAAGATGCCAATGATGGATAGGCTTTGTATTCCTGGGGGAAGACTGGAGGACATGTTGTTTAAATTTAGCTAAATTTAATAGATTAAGTGAGTTTCTATTTGCTTATCCATCAATCAACTGGATGAGTCCACTCCTCGTTGGGTACTAGAGCTGTCTGTTGCTCCCTGCTGGTGTTCAGCTATGATGTAGTTTCCTCCTCACAGGGAAGTGGTTTGCCCCCCCCCCTTTTTTTTTTTTAGCTTATAGTGGCAGAGGCTATTGTAGCTATTTCTATGAAGTATTCCTAGATTACTAGCTATCTCTTAAACATATTAAAATTTTTCTTTTGAACTCTCCCCTGCTGCTTCTTATACTCTCAATTCTTTTTGAGTCAGGGTCCAGTATTTTTTTAAAGTTCTATTATATCCCTGTATCACTAGTCTGAGTACCTTCAAACCATCCTAAGGCATCATTTAGCAAATCTTCAAAGATGTTAAGTAAGGTAAGGAAATTTTTTTCATGCTCCTCAATGCTTTTGGTCAATGTGCAAATCAATTTGGGATCCAAACTGAAAAGGGAATAGAAATGGGTAGAACTAATAAATCTTTGTCTTCTTTCCTTTTAGCAAAAAATCTCCTTGTACTCCTCAATACAATAATACCATATGATCCCTGAGAATATTTATTTATAATAGGAGAATTCATCAGAGAAATGAATGTTAACACTTTTTTCCATAACATAGCAAAATTATAAATATTGGAAATCAGGGAATTGGTGTCAGAGGAACTATATTAGAATCCCAGATTTGCAACATACTGCCCCTGTGACTTTAGGGAACTTAACCACTAGGTGCCTCACTTTCCTTATATGTAAAATATGGATAAACCTCATTTTATTAATCTTTGCTTTATTGTGCTTCACAAATATTGCATTTTTTTTTTACAAGTTAAAGATTGGTAGCAACCCTGCATGAAGCAAACCTATAGGCACCATTTTTAAAGCAACATGTGTTTATATTATCTCTTACCTGTCTCACATTTTGTACATTCTTACAATATCTCAAACTTTTTACTATTATTATATTTAATGTGGTTATAGTGAACAGTGATCTTTTATGTTATTATTATAATTGTTTTGGGGTTCCATGAACAGAACTCCTAAGATAGAAACATGATAAATGTTGTATATATTCTGACTGTTCCATTGATCTACTATTTCTATCTCTCTCCCTTTCTTCAGTTCTTCCCATTCTCTAAAAGGTAATGTTGAAATGAGGCCAATTAATAATCCTACAATGACCTCTAAGTGTTCAAGTGAGAGGCAAACTTTGTTGTCTTATTTTAATATTGCCAGTCACCCCATCTTCAGCAACCATGACCCTGATCAACAGTACCAAGGAAGGACCTTCCACCAGCAAAAAGATTATGACTTGCTAAAGGCTCAGATAATAGTTAGCAGTTTTAGCAATGAAGTATTGTTAATTAACATACATCTTTTTTTTAGACATAATACCATTGCATATTTACAGTGTTTACATACAGTGCATGTAAATATAACTTGATATGTACTAGGAATGGAAAAAATTATGTGCCTTACTTTATAGCTATATTTGCTTTATTGCCATGATCTGAAACTAAATTCACAGTATCTCTGAGGTATGTCTGTAAAGGCATCCTATTAGATGTTCTCTTGGATAACTTCTGTCTTCTACAGCTAGAAAGTCCTGTAATCCTTTCATCTATCCCTACCAGAAAGAATTTCATTCCTTTTGTATTAATAGCCATGGATCATGTGATGGACTGCTGTGTCTATTTCCATTTTGCTATGTCTGCTCCCCATTTTGGAAATCTAGTCTAGGGATTTCTGGGTAAAGCTTGAATATGAATCTGTGAATAATGGGTTTCAAGATAGCAGCATGGCAGTAGATTATTATCAGTTGTCTTGAGTAGTTAATTAGCATATTCTTTTCAACTTTAATTACTATTTTGTTCAGTTCTATGGAGTAACATTTCTCTAGTTTGATTAAAATGGTAAAAAACAAACAAACAAACAAAAAAGGCCTATAAATTAGTCTTGGGAATATAATCATTTTTGTTATGTTGGCATAACCTATCAGAGTCATAGCATTCTAAATTAACCCAGGCCACCTTTGTTAATTATTATTTCCTTTTCTAAATGATTCTCAAATTTTTGAAGTGTAGCAAAGAGAAAGTTGCTGGAATCAAAGCTCACAAAACAGAAAGACATCTGAGAAGCTAACTAAAAATCAAGCTGCAGGACGAAGAGAAAAGAAATGTGAAGACAAAAGGGCCTTTTTTGAAAGCTCACAGCATACATCATAATTGTTTTAATTTTCATTTCTCTAATCAAAAGTGATTTAGAGCACTTCTTCATATGTCTATAGATAGTTTTGGTTTCTTCATCTGAAAATTGCCTTTGAATATTTATCAATTGGGAAATAGCTTGTATTCTTATAAATCTGATTCAGTTCTCTGTATATTTGAGAAATGAGATCTTTATCAGCAATACTTGCTCTAAAGATTCTTTCCATCCTTCCGAGTTTGGTTGCATAGTTTTGTTTGTGCAAAAGCTTTTTAATTTAATATAATAAAAATTATTTATTTTACATTTTATCATGCTCTCTGTCTCTGTCTTATCTTTGGTCATGAACCTGTAACTCACTTAACTTCTTTAAGAATTTAAATACTATATCATTTGGCATATATATGTTTAGTATTGATATTACTTCATTGCCTATCATACCTTTTAGCAAAATATAGTTTCCTTCCTTATATCTTTTAATTATATCTTTTTTTTTCTTTTGTTTTGTCTCAGAACAAGATTACTACTCTTGTTTTTTGTCTTTTCTTTTTTTTTTTAAATTTTATCTGAAGCATAATTGATTTTGCTGTAGCCCCTTACCTTTATTCTCTATGAGTGTGTGTATCTCTGCTTCAAGTGTGTTTTTCTTGTAAACAACATATTGTAGGATTCTGGTTTTTGATCCACTCTGCTATCCATTTCTTTTCCATTTTCAGTAGAGACTTCATCCCATTCACATTCATAGTTATGATTACTAGATGTTTATTTCCCTCCATCCTATCTTTCTTCTAGTTTATCCTCTCTTTTCTTTTACCTGGTCCTTCCTTGACAATGTTTGGTTTCTGTCTACCACCTCCCTCAGTCTGGCCTTTCTTCTGTCACTTGCCTCTTTCTTACAATTCTCTTAGCTTCTCCTTTAGAAATTTAAATGCTACACCACTTGGTGCATTTATGTTTAATATTTATATTGCTTCATTATCTGTGGTACCCTTTAGCAAGATATAGTTTCCTTCTTTATCTCTTTTAATCAAATCAATTTTTTGCATGTTTAGTACCTTCTTCCACTACAAGCTCTCCTCTTTTCTTTAATACTTCTGAATCAATTCTTCCTCTGAACCTCATTTTCATAACATAATTACTATTTTCACCTTTTCTTAGACAGTATTGCTTTTTAGAATCAGATTACATTCAGCTCTGCCCCAATCATTCTTTTGAGCTATCCAATTACTAATGCCAATCTTAAATGCATATAAATAATTTCTCCATGTTTAATTCCTACAAATTAATATTTGATATTGACTCTTCTGTGTTAAATTTTCTGTTAAGTACAGTTTTGGTTGACACAAAAGTCCTAAAAATCTTCAAGTTCATTGAATGTCCATTTTTTTCAGATTAAGAGAAGAGGAAATAAATTACTTAAATAGTCCCATTTTAGAAAAAAAAAATAGAACAAGCTATTAATCAAGTTCCTAAGAAAAAATCCCCAGGACCAGATGGATTTACATGTGAATTCCTCCAAACATTTAAAGTCCAATTAACTGCAATACAATATAAACTATTTGAAAAAATAGGGACCAGACTTCTAGCCAAGATGATGGAAAGGATATACACATCTATCTAAGCTCCATCTTGCTCTCAGAATACTTTATTTCATGACAAGGCCTCAGAATTAGGGCTTGACTGAAAAAACTCATGAATATATTACCAACAGAAGATATCCTCAAAATTTGCCAGAAAAGGTCTCTTTTTGCTCACAGGCAGGGACAGTTAGAAGAGGTGCAGACTGAAGGCAGGCAGCAAGAACATGGCAGGCAGTGAGAGCATGGAAGGCAGCTCACACTGAGCACACCTGAGAGGGGTGGGGTGTGATTTCAGTTGTTTCTGCAGGCAGAATTTTACCATAATGTGGCTATTTTGCCCTGGCAGCAAGCCAGTAGATCAGCAGAGAAGCAATAAACATAGGGGGTAAAGACTATAACCCAAAAAAGCTAGGGTCTCTCTCAGGACCTGGCCACACCCACCCAGAATGACTCAGCACACTTGCAGAGTCTCAGAGTGCAGACATAGTGCAGCCATTGCTGTCCTCCTAGTGCCTCACTGCTGCCCCCTGCAATCTGTAGATGGTAATACCATCCAGCCCCCCCCCCCCAAAAAAAAAGCAGACTGCATTTGCTTTTTTTGTTAGTTTGTTTTCTTTGATTCTTCTTTGACAAAATGAGCAAAAAATTAAAGCGCACTCTAACTATTGATAGCTTCTATATGGATAGAGAGCAGACTTTAAACCCTGAGGAAACTAAAATCAGACTGGGGATATGATCTGGTCCTCAACAGACAAGATTCTCATAGAAGAAATTGAAAAGGCTCTCACAAGAGAGCTAGAAGAAAAATGGGAAAAGGAAAGGGAAGCTTGGCAAGAGGGTCTGGATCATCCCACTCATTTAAAGATAGATGGAAAAAAAATCAAATCCTTGAAAAACAAAATTAGTGAATTGGAAAAAGAAAAGAGCTCTCTAAAAAATAAAATTGGTCAAACAGAAAAAAATTCCAAAGAACAAAACAACTCACTTAAAAACTCAATTGGACAATTAGAAAAAGAAATAAAGAAAGTGAGTGAAGAAAATAATTCATTAAAAATCAGAATTGAACAAATGGAAGTCTGGTCCCTATTTTTTCAAATAGTTTATATTGTATTGCAGTTAATTGGACTTTAAATGTTTGGAGGAATTCACATGTAAATCCACATGTAAAACCCCAAAAATGAAACAATTGAAAAAATGTCAAATACCTTCTTGGGAAAACAACAGACTTGGAAAATAGATCAAGGAGAGATAATTTGAGAATTATTAGACTTCCTGAAAAATATGATGAAAAAAAGAGCCTGGACACTATTTTCCAGGAAATTATCAAAGAAAACTGCCCAGATGTTATAGAAACAGAGGATAAAATAGCCATTGAAAGAATTTATCAATCACCTGCTGAAAGGGATCCTAAAATCAAACTCCAAAAATAATAATAATAAGATGGAAAGTAAGTAATACAGAATTAGTAATTTTAACCATAAATTTGAATGGGTAAACTCCTTCATAAAGAAGAAGCAGATAATAGACTGGATTAAAAGCCAGAATCTTACAATATGTTGTTTACAAGAAACACACTTGAAGCAGGGTGATACATACAGAATAAAGGTAAAAGGTTGGAACAGAATCTACTATGCTTCAGGTGAAGTCAAAAAAGCTGGGGTAGCATCCTGATCTCAGATCAAGCAAAAGCAAAAATTGATCTAATTAAAAGAGATAAGGAAAGGCACTATATCTTTCTAAAGGGTAGCATAGATAATGAAGCAATATCAATTTAAACATATATGCACCAAGTGGTGTAACATCTAAATTCTTAAAAGAGAAATTAAGAGAGCTACAAGAAATAGATAGCAAGACAATAATAGTGGGAGATCTCAACCTTGTATTCTCAGAATTAGATAAATCAAACCACAAAATAAATAAGAAAGAAGTCAAAGAGGTAAATAGAATACTAGAAAAGTTAGATATGATAGATCTTTGGAGAAAACTAAATGGAGACAGAAAGGAATACACTTTCTTTTCAGCAGTTCATGGAACGTATACAAAAATTCACCATATATTAGGGCATAAAAACCTCAAATTCAAATGCAACAAGAAAGAAATAGTAAATGCATCCTTTTCAGACCATGATGCAATAAAAATTACATTAAATAAAAAGCCAGGGAATATAGACCAAATAATAATTGGGAACTAAATAATCTCATACTAAAGAATGATTGGGTGAAAAAGCAAATCATAAACATAATAACTTCACTCAAGAAAATGACTATAATAAGATGTCATACCAAAATGTGTGAAATGAGCAGAATATGGCAACAACAACACTATAAAGATGATCAATTCTGATGGACGTGGCTCTCTTCAACCGGTTCCATCTGTGCAATGAAGAAGAGAACCATCTACACCCAGAGAGAAAATCATGGAAATGTGAGTGTGAAACACAATATAGCATTCTCATTCTCTCTGTTGTTATTTGCTTGCATTTTGTTTTCTTTCTCAGTTTTTATTTTTCTTCCTTCTTGATCTGATTTTTCTTATGCAACAAGATAAATGTATAAATATGTATACATATATTGGATTTAACATATATTTCAACATATTTAACGTGTATTGAACTACTTTCCAGCTAGGGAAGGGGGTGGGGAGAAGGAGAGAATTTGGAGGTTATGTAAGGTCAATGTTGGAAAAATTACCCATGCATATGCTTTGTAAATAAAAAGTTCTAATAATAATAATAATAAGTAGTAGTAGTAGTAGTAGTAGTAGTAGTAGTAGTAGTAGTAGTAGTAGTAATAGTAGTATAAGCACCTCTAATCTGGAGTGTGGAGGATGGTGCCTCTGGCTTTATTTCAGCTCTTCTCTCTGACCTGGAACCCCAAAACAAAAACTCTGTTCTCCTGCAAGTGCCAACAGACAGTAACATCATTGTACTGCTGCTTCTGCGTTCACCAAATATTCTGGTTCTTTCTTGTATTTCTGTAGCACAGCTGGGTTTAATGTTCCTAATTACCAGAAATTCCTTTAGTCTTCAACTCAGAAATCTGACTCACCCCACTTTATATGCTGACCAGGAGATGAAAGTTGTGTAGTGCCTGCTGAGGCTCAGACAAACCCAGCTTGTCTCAGGGGTCTCGACTTGATGTTTCTACAGAGCTAGTCAGGAGTTGTTTGCACTTCACAATGATTAATACCCATCATGAAGTCTTTCTTCAGTCTTCTGTGTTATCCCAGGAAAACCCTTGTTCTGCCCCGTCTTCTTTGTTTTTCACCAATCTATGTTTGCCTTGAGGTGCAAATTTGTAGTTTGTGAAGGAAATCTAGAGAGCTTGAAATTTACTGACCTACTTTATCATCTTCCCAGAATCCTCTCCAATAATTTCTTGAAAGATGCTGTCCAGGTCCTCTTTTTGTTTGTAGCTTTTGGGTAATCCAATTATTCTTAGATTATTTTTCCTCATTCTATTGTCCATGTCAGATGTTTTTCCAATGAGATATTGTACATGTTTTCTTATTTTTTTCATTCTTTTGAATTATTTTGGTTGATTCTTGATATCTCATAGAGTCATTAGTTTCCACTTGCTTAATTCTAATTTTTAAGGTATTTTTCTCAATAAGCTTTTTTTTCTTTTCATTCGGACAATTGTACTTTTAAATTTTTTTATTATAGCTTTTTATTTACAAAACATATGCATGTGTAGTTTTTTAACACTGACCCTTACAAAACCTTCTGCTCAACTTTTCCCCTACTTTCTCCCACCCTCTTCCCTAGATGGTAGGTAGTCCAATACATGTTAAATATGTTATAAAGTATATGTTAAATACAATATATGTATACATATTTATAGTTATCTTTCTGCTTAAGAAAGATCAGATCTAGAAAGAAAGTAAAAAAACCTGAGAAGGAAAACAAAAATGCAAGCAAACAATAACAGAAAGAGTGGAAATGCTACATTATTCATACTCGTTTCCCATACTTCTCTCTCTGGATGTAGCTGATTCTCTATAATTGTACTTTTTTTTAAAGAGTTGTTTTCTTTTTCCAAGCTTTTTGGCTCTTTTTTCCCCCTTAATTCTCTTGCATCACTTTCATTTCTTTTTTCAAGTTTTCTTCTACTTCTCTTATATGATTTTTAATCTCCTTTTCCAATCTTCCATACGATTTTTGTAGGCTTGAGACCACTTTCCATTTTTCTTTGAGGGTTTGCCCATAGGTATTTTGACATTGTTGTCCTCTTCTGAGTTTGTATCTTACTCTTCCCTGTCACCACGATAACTTTCTATGATATGTTTTTGATGTTGATTGCTCATCTTTCACTTTTTAAGCCTTTTCCCTTTCTTTTAAATTTGAACTCTGTTCTCAGGGTGAAAGGAGTACTATTTCAGGTTTCTTATGCCAGGGGCTTTAGGCCCTAGCTATTTATCTGGTGCTGCATTGATGCTGCCCTGAGGCCTATGGATCTGGCAGGTTACCTGGTATTGAGCTGGGGTCCTAGATGTGTTATCCAGCATGTGCTGAGGCAGTGTGATATTTCTACATTTTCTCAGGGCTCCACTAAAGTACATAATTTTTCAACATTGACCCATGCAAAAACTTCTGTTCCAGCTTTTCCCCTTCTTCCCTCCACCCTGTCCCCTAGATGACAAGTAGCCCCATACATTTTAAATATGTTAAAGTATATATAAATATAATATATGTATACATATTTATACAGATGTCTTGATACACAAGAAAAATTGGACTTAGAAAGAAGATAAAAATAACCTGGAAAGAAAAACAAAAATGCAAGCAAACAATAACAGAAAGAGTGTAAATGCTATATTGTGGTCCACACTCATTTCCCAGTGTAGTACTGGGTGTAGCTGGTTCTATTCATTACTGATCACTTGAAACTGATTTGGATCCTCTCATTGTTGAAGAGAGCTACGTTCATCAGAATCGATCCTCATATAGTATTGTTGTTGAAGTGTACAATGATCTCCTGATTCTGTTCATTTCACTCAGCATCAGTTCATGTAAGTCCCTCCAAGCCTCTCTGTATTCATCCTGCTGGTCATTTCTTACAGAACAATAATATTCCATAACATTCATATACCACAATTTACTCAGCCATTCTCCAATTGATGGGCATCCATTCAATTTCCAGTTTCTAGACACTACAAAAAGGGCTGCCACAAACATTTTTGCACATACAGGTCCCTTTCCCTTCTTTAATATCTCTTTGGGATATAAGCCCAGTAGTAACACTGCTGGATCAAAAGGTATGCACAATTTGGCAACTTTTTGAGCATAGTTCCAAATTGTTCTCCAGAATGGCTGGATTCTTTCACAATTCCACCAACAATATATCACTGTCCTAGTTTCCCCACATCCCCTCCAATATTCATCATTATCTTTTCCTGTCATTTTAGCCAATCTGACAGGTGTATAGTGCTATCTCAGAGTTGTCTTAATTTGCATTTCTCTGATCAATAGTGATTTGGAACACTTTTTTATATGGGTAGAAATAGTTTAAATTTCATCATCTGAAAATTGTCTGTTCATATCCTTTGACTATTTATCAATTGGAGAATGGCTTCATTTCTTATAAATTTGAATTAATTCTCTATATATTTTAGAAATCAAGCCTTTATCAGAATCTTTAACTGTAAAGATATTTTCTTAGTTTATTGCTTCCCTTCTAATCTTGTCTGTATTAGTTTTGTTTGCACAAAAGCTTTTTAACTTAATATAATCAAAATTATTTATTTTGTGATCAATAATGATCTCTGGTTCTTCTTTGGTCACAAATTCCTTCCTCCTTCACAGGTCTGAGAGGTAAACTATCCTATGTTCTTTTAATTTATTTATAATCTCATTCTTTATGCCTAGATCATGAACCCATTTTGATTTTATCTTGGTGTACGGTGTTAAGTGTGGGTCAATGCCTAGTTTCTGCCATACTAATTTCCAATTTTTCAAGCAGTTTTTGTCAAATAGTGCATTCTTAGCCCAAAAGTTGGGGTCTTTGGATTTGTCAAACACTAGATTGCTATAGTTATTGCCTGTTTTGATCTGTGAACCTAACATATTCCACTGATCAACTAGTCTATTTCTTAGCCAATCCCAAATAGTTTTGATGACCACTCTTTATAATATAGTTTTAGATCAGGTACAGCGAGGCCAAATTCATTTGATTTTTTTTTTCATTAGTTCCCTTGAAATTCTTGACCTTTTGTTCTTACAGATGAATTTTGTTATTTTTTTCTAGGTCATTAAAATAGTTTCTTGAGAGTCTGATTGGTATAGCACTAAATAAATTAGTTTAAGTAGTATTGTCATATTTATTATATTCGATTGACCTTGGATAGTATTTTTCATGATTCTCTCAAATAATTCTTCACTGAAAATGTATTCTAGACTGGAAATTTAGTGGATGCCCATCCACTGAGTAATTGCTGAATAAGACATGGTATGTCAATATAATGGCATATTATTCTTTTATAAGAAATGATCAGCAGGCTGATTTCAGAAAAAAGAAATTGGAAAGACTTAAATGAATTGCTCCTAAGTGAAGCGAGTAGAACTAAGAGAATATTGTACACAGCAACAACAAGATTATGTGATGGTCAATTGTGTTGGACTTGGCTTTTTTCAGCAATGAGGTTATTCAAGGCAATTCCAATAGATTTGTGATGGAAAGTATCATCTGAATCCAGAGAGAGAACTATGGACACTGAATGTGGATGAAAGCAAGATTTTCACCCTTTTCTGCTTGTTGTTGTTTGCTTGCTTGCTTGCTTGTTGTTTTTTTTTTCTTTTTCATGTTTTTTTCCCCTTTTGATCAGATTTTTTCTTGCATAGCATGATGAATATGAAAATATGTTTAGAAGAATTTCATGTTTAACCTATATTAGATTTCTTGCTGTCTAGAAGTGGTAAGTGAAGGGACGAAGAAAAATTTGGAACACAAGGTTTTGCAAAGGCAAATGTTAAAAATTATCTTTGCATATATTTGGAAAATAAAAAGCTACTACACAAAAAAATTTTAAAAAATTAAAAAAGAAAAAATGTGTTTTAGGATACCCATCATGAATCTCTTTAATCTTATAAATGAGAAACAGTGATAGCATTTGTTAATTGGCTGATTCTCTAGTTTGATGAACCCAGCCCAATACTCAAGAATACAAATCCCACTTCACACAATTTGTATTTGAGCTGGATTTTGCACACATTCAAGGTTAATGTTAATACTCAATCTTAGCTTATCTACCTTTATTGTTATTGGCCTTACCATCAGGAGTATGTTTGGGTTTGGTTTAATTTTGTTTGGGTTTTTTTGAACTAGATCTGTGATTTCACTGTGGTCTGAAACTCCCCACAAGGAATTTTCACTGTCATTGCATATTAACCTCTTTAATATTAAATTAGAGAGAAATAGTATTAATTATTTATCCTGGCCATTGAACAAATTACTTCACTTCGTAGAAGAGTTGAGTTAGCTGACTTTCTGACTTTGTATCTGTAATCTAACTTCTCTCTACCATTAGGCAGATATAACCTTGGCCATGGCCCCTATCATTTCCTTTATTACCTTGTTACAAGAATAAAATGAGATATTTTATATGAAGTGCTTGAAAAACCATAAAATCTTATATAAATGTCAGCAAATATATACCACATACTTTTTTCCATTCAACAAACTGAAGAATAGAATGAAAGATACTTCTTCCTCACTCTACAATAAATCATCAGCTTTCTCTCTGTCACTAGTTTGATCTTTCAAAGATTTGTTTTCATCAGCTTAATGAATTATTGAAATCACTTGGAAATTACTCAGAATTAACCTGCAGCTGATATTAATGGATCCACAACACAAGTGTCATGATCTTTCTAACTAGTTCATCTGTTGTGGGAAGAGCCATCTTGTAGTTAAATGCCATTTATTTATTTTGACATTGTACTTATAGAGGCTGCCAACAATATGTGCATGCACACACACACACATAGAGTGGAGAAGGACATGATGTGAATAAGATGACAGACTCTGTGCCAAAAATGGCAGGGACTCTCAGCCCTGCCTGTGTGACACAGATGATGATGCCAGAGTGGATCAAATTACAGACTGAAATAGAGCTGGGCCTGACAGCTTAATTTTCCTAGAAACCAAAGGAAGTAGTATCATTCCTAAGACCTTTTGAAGTCTTCTTCCAGCCCCAGGCAGATTTCTTAGATTGATTTGCCTCAACCAAATGGAATCACTCAAGTGGTTCATACTCAAAGCCCATTAATTATGGAGAGTGTTCTGGCAGCAAATACTCTAAGTTGCTGACTTTTTCTCCCTAAAGTCCCCAAGAGGTTACTGGAATATTTTGAAGGATCTAGTTTCTTCCTGAAAAAAAGAAAAGATAATGGCATAGCACATACTATATAATACAAACATATATGGCATATGTAGCAGTATTCAAGTGGCATGTTGGTGTGAATATATTTTGTATTGATTTCTCTGTTCACATATCGTCAATATTGTAGCATATAAGCTTTTTGAAGGAAGGATCTATTTCATCTTTGTGACTTCAGGGTCTTATACACTGGGTCTGCCACATAATAAGCATTAAATAAATATTTGCTGAATCAAGTGATTTATTAAAATGTTCATGTATTTAATGGAGATGGCAGATCCTAGAGACCCACACAATTGGGTTTGAGCTATAGTGAGTTTCCAGAAGCCCAATTCTTCTTTAAAAATACACAATCTAATCCTGTCCCAGGCAAGACAGACTATTGGTTGGAGCATATACACTAGAGGAATTCACTCAGGTAGTTTTTATGGTTTTTTATAATTGGTATCATATACCTTGCCTTTTCAAGGGGTAGGAAAGAAGATGGAGAGAGGGAGAAAATTTGGGACTGAATTTGAAAAATAAATATTAAAATAGAGTGTATTTTAAGATGAATGAGAGAATGTCATTATAAGTCATTTTAGGGGGAAAATATCCATAGTACAAAACACATAAAAGAAAACATTTAATTCTAGAACAATATCACAAGGTATTACACTAGGTTCTGGAAATAAAATGATCAAAGGTAGTCTAGATACTGATCTTAGATAACTTAATATGGGGATTGGTATGGCATATACACAGAGATATGAGATAGAATATAAGCTCCTTAAGGGCAAGGACTGTTTTCTTTTTTGTTTCTGAATTCATAGTTTCTATAAATTGCATTGTGAAGTAGATAATGAATCTTGGATCCAAGATTGGGGGGGTAGAGAGAGGAGAGAATCTATATCTACTGAAAACCCCAAAGTAATATCAGACACATTATTTAATGACTCAACAAAATACACAAATATAGCTTCCAAAGACTGAAAAAGTCTTTGCACATGTATATAATACTGATATTCAAATTATATATGGATGTTGCTGTATTATATAAAATACACTGTTAAAAGTGTTACTGAGTACAGAGTAACCTTTTGTAATCATTTATTTTCTTCTTTTTTTCTTTCTAGAATGTCTTTTTAATTTAATATTTTATTGTCACCAATTACATGTAAAAATCATTTTAACTTTTTGTCATATTTTGAGTTCTAAATTTTCTCTCTCTCCCCCCACTCCATTATTAAGAAGGCAAACAATTTGATAAAGGTCATTTATGTGTAATTATACAAAACACATTTCCATGTAAGTGTGAAAGAAAAGATAAAAAACAAAAAACTAGGGAAATAGTATCTTTGATCTATATCCAGGCTCCACTTTTTCTTTCTCAAGAGGGACAGAATTGTCTTTGGATCATTGTATTGCTTAGAATAGCTAAGTTATACACCATAGATGTTGTTGTTACAGTGTATGATGTTACCCTGAGTCTGCTCATTTCACTTTGTATCAATTCATGTAAGTCTGTATCACAACTTGTACAGTCATTCCCCAACTAATGAGCATCCCTTCAATTTCTAATTTTTTGCCACCACTAAAAGGGCTGCTATAAATATTTTTGTACATATAGGTCCTTTTTTTTTCTTTTCTTTTCTTTTCTTTTCTTTTTTAATCTCTTTGGGATACAGATCTAGTAGCAGTTATTGTTTGGTCAAAGGATACATGTGTTTTTATAGCCCTTTGGGCATAGTTACAAATTGCTTTCCAGAATGGTTGAATAAGTATACAATCACACCAAGATTTCCCACATCCCCTCCAAGATTTGTCGTTTTGCTTTTCTTGTTATATTAGTCAATCTAACAAATTTAGGATAGTAGCTCAGAATTACTTTAAATTCCATTTCTCTCAATAGTGATTTAGAACATTTTTTTCAGTGGCCATGACTTTTATTATTTTGCCTCTTATCAATTAAGGAATGGCTCTTATTTCTATAAATTTGACTTAGTTTTCAATATATTGAGAAGTGAGGTCTTTATCAGAGAAACTTGTTCTAAAATTTTTTCACAATAATGATTACTATATATTTCCCTCTATTCTAATTTCCCCATTTATCTTTCTCTCTTTTCACCCTGTCCATTCTTAAAAATGTTTTGCTTTTGATTTTTACCTTCCCTAAGTTGCCCTTTCTTTTATTAGCCTCTTCCCTTCTGATGAGAGTAGAGTTTATCCATTCTTCTACTTCCCTCATTTTCCTTTCCACAATAAGCTTTCTTTTGTGTTTCTTTTATATAAGATAATTTACCCTCTTTTTCCAAGTACATTCTCTTTTCTTGCCCCTTAATTTTATTTCTTTAGATAATCATCCAATCATATTCAATTCATACCAATGTCTTCTGTCAATGTACATTCCTTTCAACTGTCCAAATAATCAGAAAGTTTTTTAAGTATTGCAAGTATCACTTTCTCACATTGGAATGGAAATAGTTTGACCTTATTGAATCCCTTATGGCTTCTCTTTCATGTTTACCTTGTTATGCTTCTCTTGAGTCTTTCATTTGAAAGTCAGATTTTCTATTCAGCTCTAGTCTTTTCATCAGAAGTGCTTTTAAGTCCTCTATTTTTTTTTCCTGAAGAATTATATTTAGTTTTGCTTGGTAGATGATTCTTATTTGTAATCTTAACACTTTTGATCTCCAGAATAGCATAGTCCTTTAAAAGCATATACTTTTATTTAGAAACGGCTAAATTTTGTGTTAATCTGACTGTAGTTCCATGACTTTTATATTGGGCTTTTTGATCATGGGGTTTTTTTGGGGGGTGGGAAAGTTCACTGCTTGCAATATTTTCTCCTTGACCTGAGAATTCTGGAATTTGACTATAATATTGCTGGGAGTTTTGATTCTGGAGTTTCTTTCAGGAGGTGATAAGTGTATTCCTTCGATTTCTATTTTAATTTCTGGTTCTGGAATACCAGGTCAGTTTTCCTTGATAATTTTTTGAAAGATGACATCTAGAATTTTTAAAAATCATAACTTTTAGGTAGTCTAATAATTCTTAAATGATCTCTCCTGGACCTATTTTCTCAATTGTTTTTCCTATGAGATATTTCACATTTTCTTCTTTTTTCATTCTTCTGATTTTGTTTTATTCTTTCTTGACTTTTCATAAAGTCATTAGTTAACCATTTAATTGTAATTTTTAAGGAATTATTTTAGTCAGTGAACTTTTACCACCCCTTTCCTTTCCTTTCCTTTGACCAATTCTACTTTCAAAGTTCTTTTCAATGGATTTTTGTACCTCTCTTACCACTTAGCACATTTTATTTTTCAAATTGATGCTTTCTTTAGTATGTTTTGTGCTTCTTTTACCAAACTTGATTCTTTTTTCATGATTTTCTTGCATCATTCTCATTTTTCTTCCCAATTTTTTCCTTTACCTCTCTTACTTGATTTTTTAAATCATTTTTGAGTTCTTCCAAGACTTGGGGCCAAAATAGGAATAGGAATTTTTACTTCACTGCCTTCTTCTGAGTGTGTTTTAAGCTTCTCAGTCATCACAGTAATTTTCTATAGTCTGGATTTTTTTCTGTTTTTTGTTCATTTTTTTTAGCCAATTTCTTGACTTTTAACTCTATACTGAAGTGGGGCTCTGCCTCTGGAGTGGATGGTTCATTGTCCCAAACTTCAGGTTTTTTGTTCAACTATTTTCAGAGGTAAGTCAGCGGTAATTGGTTTTTCCAAAGTGGTATTATCTAGGAGAGGTGTATTTACTGCTCTATTCTTCTGTGCTCTGGTCTGTGAGTAACCATAAGTACTTTTTTCCATTCTGAAAATGTGACCACTATCCTAGTTTCCCTGTGGCCAAAAACTCAAGTGTGCTAGTGCTCCTCAGAGCCCTGCCCCTGGTAACAGCAATGATACTTTTATAATCTCCTTCTGAGCAGTTGTCTGATGCCCTACCATTTTGTGCTAAGAAATCTAGAAACTGCCATTGCTGCCACTGGTTCAGCCTCTTTCAAGGCCTACTACTGGTTTTTAGGGACCAGTGTGGCCTCTGATGGACTCCCCCCTGGCAAACAAATCTTTTCTACCAACTCCTAAGTTGCTGTGGGCTGGAAAATCGTTTTAGTTTACCTTTTTGTGAGTTCAATTGCTCTAGAATTTGTTTTGAGGTATTATTTAAAGGTATTTGGAAGAGTTTCAAGGTGTGCTCAGGCAAGGCCTTTTCTCTACCATCTTAGTTGTATCTCTCTCATCATATAGTTTCTTAATATAAACTAACAACTGAGTTATCATTATCAGCTGGGTTTTGAGCATTTTTTATGTTGAAAAGAGATCATTTGCATTTAGAGGGATTAGGAATCACTGGAATCTCTTATCATCATTGAAGGCCATATTAAGTTTGTCAATTTAAACTTGTTGCAAGTATGGATTGCTTGGCACAAAGAAGACACTTAAAAAACACTTATTTAAAGCAAGACTGATTTTAAAATTCAAATCTTCTGATTCTAAATCCCATGCCCTTTCCAGGAGAAACAGATAACAGAGGCAGAGATAGATGGATAGGTAGATAGATAGATAAAGAGAGAGAGAAAGAACATAAGGAGACTATTCCTCTAACTTAAAGAATCTGTTCTTTTGTCTTCCTTAGAAAGTTTTAATACCAGAATACTCATTGCTTCAAATGTTCTAGAGTGATTTCTTTCCCTAGATGTTTATTTATTAAATGCAGATTAATTATGGTTCCTAAATATTGGGGCATTCACTTGGAATGAATAGCTCATTATCTTTTTAGTAATTATGAAGTGAGGGAAGGGGGATGTGACTCTACTTTATGTTGAAGGAAGTTCTGCTTGCTGTTGAATGGCATAAGAGGCTCAATTTTTCTTAATATAGTAATTCTATATAGAGAAAATTGTTTTGGATGATTAATGGTAGACAATACCATTTCAGGGCTTAAGGAGAACCATTCTTCTCCTTAAAGAGCTCTTACTTCACAACACCATCAATATTTCTCTTCTTAGCAAGTTTAGAGCTATTTCATTGTTCTTTAAAATAAAAATCCCTCCCTCCATATTCAATCCCAACATGAGAAGAATTTTATTTGCTATCATGTGTGTATGTATGTGTGTTTTCCAGAGTTACAAGACAAAGATAAAATGATTTTAAATCTGGTGGAGAGAGCTTTTTCAGATTGTGGTCTATAAGAAGTTATCAATTGCAAGGTGGAGGATGTGATGAGGAGAGAGAACATATACTTCTCACCAACTTCCTTAAAATGAAATTAATTTGTTTCTTTATTTATCCTCTTTTGGTACATCTCTATTAGTGACTTTGTTACTATCAAGGAAACTGCCCTTAGGTATAATTGTTCAAGTTTTCAGATCAGGAAAATGAAAAAGCTTGCAGAATGTAACTCTCTTGATTTCCCACCCACCCACACAATCCATACATGCTTATTGCTTTTCAAACTCAGAGCTTTGATTAAGCCATATCTCACAATCTAGTGAAAACAGTTCTCCTTTGAAATAAATATAGAAGTACTGGGCTTATACCCCAAGGAACTACTAAAGAAGGGAAAGGGTCCTGTATGTGCCAAAATGTTTGTGGCAGCCCTTTTCATAGTGGCTAGAAGCTGGAAGATGAATGGATGTCCATCAATTGGAGAATGGTTGGGTAAATTATGGTATATGAATGTTATGGAATATTATTGTTCTATAAAAAATGACCAACAGGATGAATACAGAGAGGCTTGGAGAGACTTACATCAACTGATGCTGAGTGAAACGAGCAGAACCAGAAGATCATTATACACTTCAACAATGATACTGTACGAGGATGTATGCTGATGGAAGTGGATTTCTTCAACATAGAGAAGAGCTAATCCAATTCCAATTGATTAATGATGGACAGAACCAGCTACATCCAGAAAAGGAACACTGGGAAATGAATCTAAACTGTTATTTTTACCTTCTGAATCCAATTCTTCCTGTGCAACAAAAAATTCGGTTCTACACACATATATTGTATCTAGAATATACTGTAATATATTTAACATATATAAGACTGCTTGCCATCTGGGGGAGGGGGTTGGGGGAGGAAGGGAAAAAATCTGAATAGAAGTAAGTGCAAGGGATAAAAAAAAAAAAGAAATAAATATAGAAGTAAATTCTTATTCCTTTTAGCTACATCAGAACAGTTTAAGTCAAAGATTTCCATCTCTAAAAATAAGCTCCCGGGCAAAGACTATATAAGTTTTCTCAAAATACCCAGTTCCCAAAGCAATACAATGCATTTAGTAGGTCTTCAATAAATTTTTGTTTAATGAATTAGTGAAACTATGTATAGCTGATCAATTTATTTCACCTAATTCCTATTCTAAAAACACTCTCCCTTCCCTACCAACTCCCTATCCATTTCAGGAAAAAAAAAAAAAAAAAAAAACTCTATTAGTTTAGTGTGGTATATGCAGAGTAGTTTTGGTGCATTTTCCCCTTTTTGATCAGTTATATTAATGTCATGTAAACATAACTTATGAAAACTGATTGGAATTTAGAAGTTGTAATAGTACTTATCCATATATGTAGTGCTTTACACAAAACATATTCAAAATTTGCAGAAATTACATTCTTTTGCTTTATAGGGGATAGAGATTGGAGTGGAGTTCTAGAGCAATGATTTTTATCAATATAAGATGTGTTCTAGAGGGAAACTCCCTCCAATGGGACTAATTGTCAACTGTCAATAACAGCATCTTAGAGCATTGCGTAGAGCACTATGAAAACTTGGCAAACAGATCTTCATTATCCCAAGGTCAATTTTTTGTCCACATTCTTCTATATTCCCAGCAAATGATTTAATTGGATTCTTGCTAATCATAATTAAGGAAATTTTGACTTGTCAAAATAGATGCATAAGCCCTATTTATTAAAAAAAATTTAAAACACATCTTCCTAGAAAGTGAAAAATAACATTCATGGAGAGATGAGTTAGTAAGTTCAAATTGGGGGATGGGCACAGGATGACCAACCAGAGGTATTTCAAGTGACAAATTTCAAGTGCATTTATAGGGTACACACTTTTCCACACAGAAAACAAAATAATAGAAAATAATATTATGCTGATTGGACAATCAACCTTCTTAATCATAGACTCATTTAAAGGCATCATGATATAGTAGGAACAGTGCTAGACTTGAAATTTGGAAAACCTGGTTCAGATTCCACCTTTGATACCCCTTGAGACAATGGACAAATTATTCCTTTCATCTACTAGCTTTTATTGAAATCTGGCTTTCCCCTGATGACACAGCCTCATGAGTCACCTTTTCTAGCACTGGTTGCATATTCACTCATTTTCCTTGGTTCACTGTTTCAGATCAGGGAGTGGGAATCTACCTTACACCTCATTGCTACTTTCAGATTCTTCTCCTTCCTTCATCACTCAATAAACTCTCTTCCTTTGAAGTCCATGCTATTTATATCTACTATCCAATCAAAGTCCTACTAGCTGTTTTCTATAGACTACAAAGTCCTTTCTTTCACAATGAATTCAATACCTGCTTTGAAATTTTTCTCTTCTCCCCAGCTCCTGCCCTCATAGTAAGGGACTTCAATGTACATATTAATTGTACCTCAAGTACCCTAAACACTCCATATCTTAATCTTGCCTTCCATGAGATATTTTGCCTCCCCATCTCAGCCACACATAAAGATGGCCAAGTGATCTCACAATCACTTACAAATATTCTACCTCCATTTTCAAAAATTTTGAAATTCCTTTACTGAAATGTAATCTATTGTTTTTTTTTTTTTTTTTATTTTTTCCTCTCTCTAATTCTATATAATTATATAATCTTGTTCTTCTTCCTCATTGTGACATCCAAGCCTTTGACCTTTCAATTCTGTCCCAGGTCAACTCCCTTACACTTTCTGCCCTCTCTTCTTATCTTGACTGTCTGGTGAACCAGTTTGACATTACACTGTCCTTATATCTTGAATCCTTACCCATTTATATTGCTGGTTGCACCAAGCAAGCCTCAGTCTTGGATCACTCACACCTACACATACACCAAATATCTACACATGTGTTACTGAAGGAAGGTGAAAAACTATTCTGACTGAATCTACTACAAATGGCAGTTTGATTGGGACTTCACTGCTGCTAGGCAATCCTAATATCCCTTCCTTATCAACTCACTATTCTACTTTCCACAGCAATTTTTCCAAACCTCTTCACCCTTCTTCAAACTTCCCATAGCTCACCTTGTCCCAGCTCAGCTGAGGACCTTGCCTCACCTTATAGCAAAAAAAAAAAAAAAAAAAAAAAAAAAAAAATTGAGGTCATTCACTATGAACTACATATTCTTTTTTCTCTTCCTTGTCTTTATCACTCATGTGCCTTCTGCCATTTTTTCTTCCTTCATTCCTGTTTCACATAGTGCAATAGCCTTAATTTTTACCAAGGCTAACCCTTCTACTTGTTCAAGTGATCCCATTCTATCTCCTCTTTTCCAACATATTTCATCCTCATACATTCCCACTATTTCATTTATTTTCAGTGTCTCCCTCCATACCTGGGTATTTCCTTCTGCCTACAAATGTACCCATGCTTCCCCATTCTTATTTGATTCCTGCTTATTATTATCCTATATCTTTTCTACTCTTTGTAACTAAACTTTTTTTAAAAGATCATCTACAACAATCTCCTATCATTCTCTTCTTTACCTCTTAGAATCTGGCTTCCAACATTATTATTGCACCACAATTGCTCTCTCCAAATTATGAATTGCAGAATGTACCTCTCCTGATTTCCCATCCACCCAATGCCAAATCCAATGGCCTTTTCTCAGTTCTCATTCTCTTTGACTTCTCTACAGCCTTTGATATTGTGAATGACTCCCTTCTCTCTATGTTTTCAGGACTTCAGTGTTTCCTGGTTTTCTTCCCATCTATCTGATAATTTTCTCTGGCTTCTTTGCTGGACAATCTCCAATTCATCCTCTTTTTTACATCTGTACTATTTTGTTTGATAATCTCAACAGGTCATATGAATTTAATTACCATCTCCATTCTGATGATTCTCAAATCCATCTTTCCTATTGCGATTTCTTTGCCAACTTCCAATCTTATATCTTCAATTTCTTCCTTTAAGACCTAACTAAAATCAACACTTTACAAGAAGCCTTTTAATTCTTTAAACCCTTTTAATTCTGGTGCTTTACCTCTTTTCATTATTTACTATTTATTCTCTATATAACTTATTTGTATGTATTCATTTGCATGTTGTCTTATCCATTACATTATAAGTTTTTTAAGGGCAGGGACTGTTTTGTATTCTCAGTACTTAGTACATAGGTCATCCTATAATAGGTACTTAACAAAAATTTATTGATTGACTTAACCTTCTTGAGCCATAGTTTCCCTGAATGTAAAATGGTTTGATGTAAGATCTGGATACATGAAAGCTTTAAAAGAAAACTTTAAAGTATTATAAAAATGTGATAAAGTATTAGCCTTGGAGTCAAGAATACCAGAGTTCAAATCTTGACTCAAATACTCAATGTCTAAGTGTTTCAAATACTGATTCAGACACAGTGGATTTGTGATCATGGACAAGTCACGTTATATCTCTGGTCCTCAGTTTCTCATCTATAAAATGAGAGAGTTGGACTTAGTGGCCTCTAAGATTCTTTCCAGTTCTATTTTATTTTTAAATAGTATTTAAATAGTATTTTATTTTTCTAAATACATGCAATGATAGGTTTCAACATTAATCTTTGCATTTCGTGTTGCAAATTTTTATCCACCTCTTTCCCCTCCACAAGACAGCAAGCAATCCAATGTTGGTTAAACAAATACAATTCTTCTAAACATATTTCTATATTTGTCATGATATGCAAAAAAAATCAGATCAAAATAGGAAAAAACACAAGAAAGAAAAAAAAGCCAACAAAAAGGTTAAAATATTGTGCTTTGATTCACATTCAATCTCCAAAGTTTTCTCTCTGGATATAGATGATTTTTTTCAAACCAAGTCCATTGGCATTGCCTTGAATAACCTCACTATTGAAAAGAGCCAAGTCTATCATAATTGATCATCACAAAACCTTGTTGTTACTATATATAATATTCTCTTGGTTCTGCTCACTTCACTTAGCATCAGTTTATGAACATCTGAATCTATTTTATGATCCTGTTTTCTCCATGAACTTATAGTTCTTTTTATGTACTGGCTTTTGGTTACCTTTAACCCAATTTGCATTATCAGTCAGTCTAAGATGTATAACCCTAAAGTGATAAAAATTAATCATTTAACAAAAGTATAACATAATTTAAACATCTAAATAAAACTTGTTGCCCGGGGCAGGGGATGTCATATTTGAAAGCTGTGCATTTGTCCCCCAACAACCCTGCTAGTGCTCTATATAATTTTGAACTTCACTCTCAGATGTGCCTTCAAATTTGGCAGTACATCTTTGGAATTTCCCCAGTAGTGACAAATCTTTTTTGAGCATAGATCTGATTAGACTTTAGTCAAGTCTTTCTATTTCCCTATAGCACTTGCTGAGTATACAAAAGCCTCCAATCCAAGTTTCAAGTCACTTTTAGACACTTGCCAGCTGTGAGACCCTGGCCAAGTTGACTAACTTACTTTGTTTCATTCTAAATTTGTTTCTCACTTGCAAAATTGGGTTAGTAATAGCATGTACCCCCTGTGAAGTTGTGAGGATAAAATAAAATAAATTTGTAAAGTATTTAGAAATCCACAAAGTTATATATATATATATATATCCACTATTGTAATTGTACAGGGCACAGGTGTGTGTGCATGCAGACATCCATCTATGATCAGGAAAAGAATGCATGTGGGTGTGTGGAGATAATTTTTTTGACATTTTCTTATTTAAATATTCTATTTTTCCAAATACATGCAAAGATAGTTTTTAACTTTCACCTTTGCAAAACTTGTGTTTCACACTTTTCTCACTCTCTGCCCACTCTCCCCTAATCTAATAGGTTAAACATGTGCAATTCTTTTAAACTTATTTCCATATTCATATGCTATGCTTAAAAAATTAGATCAAACAGGAACAAACATAAGAAAGAAAGGAATGATAACAAAAAAAGTTGGAAATAATATGCTTTGATCCACATTCAATTTCCATATCTCTTTCTCTGGATGTGGCTGGCACTTTCCATTCCAAGTCTATTGGAATTGCCTTTAATCACCCCATTGTAGAAAAGAGCCAAGTCCATGTGTGTGGAGATCATGACTGTGCAGCACAAGCCATTTGGTTTCAGGGACAACTACTTCTAGAATGCTAAGCCTAATGATACTAAACCAGTGCCAGTCATTACAGTTTTTGAGCATTTTTTTGTATTGTTTTTCCCCACAATGGATTGTTAACTTGGTTCAACACTGGACCTAATTAGGGTCCCTTATGAGTGAAGTCCTTGCACTGCTCATCTCATACAATGTGATACATGGTAGCATCCAGGGACTATGTGGAAAAAGAATTGGAGTAAAAAGCAGGATAAAGATGTTCTATCTGCACCTCTGCCCCAGTCTAATCATGGCTCCTCTTTGAACCCCAGACTCCTCTTCTAAAATAATATAAAGACTGAACTCTAATTTAGTCACTAGATCTCCTTTAAGTGTCCTCTAAAATTCTAGGCTCTCTATCAGAGTGGATATCTGGTTTGCTGGCTGAATTTGACGGTAATGAATTTATCCCCCCTTAGACACATGCAATAATTTATTAAAAATCCCAGATCAAATTATATTAATCATCTATGGGCCTGTGTTTTCTCTATGCTAAGCTTGGTCCTGATATTCTTAAAGTCCTTTTTGAATCATTTATTCAAATTCTAAGGTGCATGGGGTGCTCAGGAAGGACAAGAATAATTGATAGGTATCAAACCCATTGGTCAGTTAAGGGGATGCCTACCACAAGAATGTAAAAACTTCCCCTGGCAGAATGAATGGATAGGAAGAATTTTTTCAAATAGTTTTAATCTGAAGCTCGGACATCAAAGACACCAAAGTCATCCATTGGATCCCAGGCCAATCTTACTGATCTTGACTTTTAACTTGCCTCTGGACTTTAATGACTCTGTAAGAGAAAGTGAGGATGATGACTTTGTGTAGCTCTGCCTCTTTTTAAATCCAATTCACACCTAAGTCAAGACACACAACTTGTGATGTCATTGGTCCTCTTCAAAAACAAAGGATAAACAATAGCAATTCAGATCCAAAGATTCCCTTCAATCTGAAAAAAAATTATTGGTATAGGAATGCTGCTTGGTTGATTAACCCAAATGTTCAGTGCTTAGATCTTAAAGTAGAAGTATGAAACTGTGAATCTTGTTTCCGGCACTTACAGTCTGTGTGAAGATGGATGAGTCACTAAACTCTCCTCAGACTTAATTTCGCCATATGTAAAAATGAGGATTATAATAACACTGACTTCACAGGGTTGTTGTAAAGATCAAATGAAATAAAATAGATCTTAAATGCTGTTCATTACAATCAAATTCAGCCAGCAGTCTAATTCATCGTCATCCTTCTCCTCCCCTTCTTCCTCTTTCTCCTCCTCTTTTTTATTCTCTTCCTCCTCCTTGTCATCCTCTTCCTTATCATCAGTTATTTAACCAAATAAGAGTCCTAACTAGCAATTCTTGTACCTGGAGAAAATCAGTATCATTTTTTTCAGATAAATTTAGATTGAAGGGGACTGGGAGAGGCTTTGGACTTCAGGACACAAGGGTTCATGGTAAAAGATTCTCCAGAACACTGCCTCATGGGAGAGAGTTAGGGACACTAAGACTCCATAAGGCTGCTTTTAAGAGAGAAACAGGTACAAAAACCTGACCTAAGAATTCACCTAAGATTCTGCCACCAGGAATATAGAATATGTCAAAATGGTAGTTTCCTATTTTGATTAACTTGCTAATCAGGTACTAGTTCAGTAACTAGCTCCTGGAGAAATAAAATGTGCTGTTAAATTTTGAACAAAAATCCTACTCAAAGCTTTTTAATTGGGATCAAGATGCCAAGTTCATTTCCCTTATGGGACAGTTCATTTCTTTCTTTTTTATGGTCCCTGTCCTGCTTTCCCAAAAGAAGAAAAAAGAATAATTCACACAACTCAATTGAAAAACAACCGATTATTCATCTTTGGATAGCAAGAAGTTATTATTATCTTTATGCACAATATCAATGGAACAATATCTGAATGAAAATCATTTATGCTGTAAATGGTGGAGAGGGAAAAATAATTCCTTTTAAAGAGAAGGCAAAACAGAGATTTCTGTCAACAAAAGGAGAAGCAAAAATAAAGTTCTCTAATCCAATTTTGTGAAAATGGATTTAAACAATGAGATAGTAACATTAGTATGCTGTCTCCCAAATGGAAAAATGTTTACAACAGCAGTGAGTTACCTTACATGTTGAAGAGATTTCATCAGTGAGCAGTAGCAAATTGCTTTGTCTCTTTAACTTGTATGCACTTTTAATCCAAGGCATCTTGCGAAACAGAGATCAATTGATTAGAATTTCTTCTTTGAATTGAAGTGGTTTCTTAGTGAAGCCTGAATTAGAAAAAGACAGCATGCTAGACATCCGAGACCTTCTGAGACTTCGTAAGTGAGCATTGTACTGGGGGCCAAGACACTGAAATTAATGATAACAACAACAATAAAGGATCAATATTAATAATTAACATTTATACAGCACACAAAGATTTGCAAAGAACTTTATATATCTTATCTCATTTGATCCTCCCAATAATCCTATGAGGTAAGTGATTAAAAGTTTTTCCCCATTTTAGTGACCAGGAAAACAAGACTAAGGGTTACACAGTTTGCAAGTATCTCAGATAAAATTCATACTCAGGTCTTCTTGACTCCTGTTTCATAACTATATTCATTATATATCCTAGCTATCCCTGGTCCTGACTGTGTGACCTTGTTCAAGTCATTTAAGCTCTGTATGACTCAGTTTCTTTTTCTGTCTTGGATTGAACTAAATTGGTGTGCTCTATTTAGCCTCAGGTTAGATTAGAACTAGATTTGGGTATCACAGATAATTGTACTTGGGGAAGCTTGTACAAATAGGATTTTTATTATTATGTGGTACAGAAAGCAAGCAAAAATGAAATATATGATAGTGAAGAAATGTTTTGCTATAAGAAAAGATGATTACAGAAAAATATGAAAAGACATATGAATTGATGCAAAGTAAAGCAGAGTCAAAGGAATATTATACACAGCCATAGAACTGTAAATCACTTAACTCTTCTCAGCAATACTATTATCCAAGATAATCCCAAGGACTCATGATGAAGCAGACTATCTGCCTCCAGAGGAAGAAGTGAAGGGGACTGGGAGAGGCTTTGGACTTCAGGACACAAGGGTAAAATATATAAAAAGTGTATTATTTTTCTTTGCTTCCTCCTTTTATTCTTTCTTTTCCTTCCTTCCTTCCTTTCTCTTAATTTGTTTCTTCCCCTTTCTTTCCTTCCTTCCTTCATTCCTGAATCTTTTCATACAAAATTACTAATATGGAAATGTTTTACATGATGACATACATATGAACTATTTTGGATTGCTTACATTCTCAGGGAAAGAGGGAGTGAGAGATAGTATTTAGAACTCAAAGCAGTTTTAATGTGAAAAATTATTTTACTATGTAGTTGGGGAGAAAATAAAACATTTTTTCTTAAAGTGGGTATCTGAACAGAGAAGTTTTTATACCTTAAATATGAACTTGATGAAGAGTAGGTAATCAATGTCAGATGTGAAAGGGTACATTATTAATCAGATCCAAATGTGATAGAGAAATTTCCTCTGGGGCATTTATCAATAGCAGGTTCTGGTGGGGGGGGGGGGGTGAAGTTCTATTTCAGGACCAAAAATTGGGTAAAGATTTGAATTGGCAATTGGGACTCTAGAAGTGAGTATAGATCAAAGCATCTGTACTCAGTAAAGAGTTGCACACAATCAGAAATTTCAATTGTTTTAATTCCTTGACACAGGAGCAGAATGACTCAGGAAATGGAAAAATACCAGCTATTTGTCATTGTTTTTATTTTTACGAGTATTAGGATTATTTAGCTTAAGTGACTCTATATTAGAGTCCTATAATTTATAACTACAATGTCAAACAATATATTTTAAAAATCACAATTATCACATAGTATTTCTGAAACATTAAAGTTTGCAAAGGAAAGAGTGTGATGATGGAATAAAAAAGAACACTATTAATCCATCCATTTAATTGTCTGTATTTTACATGACCAATTCAAAGAATCATTGGAGACTGGTCAAAATTAATTGTTTGACTGAAAAAAATTGGCCTCTTGATCTAAAATCAACTATTGACTCCTAGAATAGTATATAGAATCTAAACATTTTTAAATGATAGAAAGGATATCTGTTGCATTTTTAATAGTTACTGTAATACTCAAATGTGATAATATATGGAATGGACTTTGCAAATTTTAAAGTGTTATATAAATGATAATGAGAATCATCTCATTATATTATATAGCATAATATATAATATAATACATATGTATCCTCATCATATATATATATATATATATATATATATATATATATATATATATAATGAGAATCAGATGATGAGGACAATGATGATGATGATGCACAAAAAGTCAATTGTCATCTATCTCAGGGGAGAGTGTTTAAGATGAGCATTCATGAATATTTTTAGTTTTCCTATTTTTGTTAGTCTCAACAATTCAGGGGAGAATTGTGAAATCTGAAGAGACAAGAAAATATGTGTTAATAAGCAAGATTTCAATATCCATGTACCTCATTTGACCCTCAAATTAAAAAGAGAGATCAAGTAAGCAAGAGGATCAAAGATTATATATTTTCTTGGACCCAACAACCCCCCCAAAGCTCTCTGAAACAAAAATCATATATCAAAGATAAAGTAACTTTGGCTATCTCCATAGTCAAAGAAACCCAGAATCCAAAAGAGGGTTAAAAAAATAAAACATGAATTTATACTTACTGACCCCTGACTCATCTTCCATGTTACTAGCAGTGAAATTACATTAATAAGTTGAAAAACCTGATACACAAAATTGCAACACAATCTATCCTCCACACATAAGTCCCCCTTTCCTCTTTTAAATGCAGTGGAAATCCCAGGTTCTAACTTATAGAAGTTTCTCTGGCCAATAGAGCTAAAACTCTTCAGAAGCTAAAACATGTTAGGAACTTTAACAAATAGCCAGCATACAGTACAATGCAATACAATCTAGGCCAAAGAACTAACGAACAGAGGAAATGGGACAGGTCAACCAGATTAGGATACTAAGTGGCCTAGAGTAGTAAAATTTATATTTTGCATTTCAGTAGGTAGAAACAATAAGCTTCAGCAAGTCATTGCTTCTGAAGCTCCTAGAAAATATGTAGCCATCATCAGTAACCAAAACAGAAAGGATTGGAAGGGGGAAATTCCTAGAAGTGGTTAATTAAAAAAAAAAAAAAAGATGCAATAACCCAGCAGATTCAGGCTTGCATGAGTAAAAAGCTGTGAAACACAAATGAATTATCACATCCAATAATGTTCCCAATTATGAAACATTTATTGACAAAAACAACCCCATCTTTTACAATGAGTAATTTGTTGTTAATATTAAATTCAGAATAAAATTGATTTGAAAATCTAATATGTTTTTTAAAACCAGTTCCCTGTTATTTGATAAATTTGCTAGCAGTCATTTAAAAATAATTGTCTGCAAGGGTTCCTTTAAAATGAATGGGAAATCCTAGCAAATCAAACAAAAAGCTTGAAATCTATTAGATTAGGTGATCTCTGTGTTCCCTTCTGCCTTGAAAATCCTCTATAGCCTCATTTCGCATTAACTATAAAAAGATAGAGCAAAGCCAGCAATACTAAATAATATATTTTAATTCTGTTTGAAGATAGAGTCAAAACTCTGATTCTCTTCTATCCTAATTCTTGTTTTGTCAATTTTTCAAATACATCTGGATTTTAAAGGAAATTGAATCCACATGTTTCTGATTTCATGACACTGAACTCATTAGGCTTTGTCAGAGTTGTTTGGTGTCTCATAGGTTTTTGGAACCCTTATCTTTTTTCTCTCTCTTTGTTGTTTTCCTTTTTGATGACACTTTTACTCAGAGATTGAAATTTAGTTTGTTCTGACTCTAACCATTTAGGGCAGTCATTAGGCCTAGCCTTGTGTCCCAAGTCCATACTGTCACAAAGGATTCTAAACCTAGGCAGCTCTGGCCTATTGCCTCATCCCTTAGTGTTTCAAAGACCAAAACCAAATACTTGTTTCCATTTCTACCCTGCAAGGTTTATAGCAGTCCCACAAAGTAGCAAAGTCATTGGATGCCCTGCATTTTTATCTTTACTGATAATCTTCAAAGGAAGTCTTTATACTTGAAGAAATACAAGGTACTAGGACCTGGAATAATTAATGACAGTAAATCCAATTACTGATTTGCCTGTCATACTAAACAGCTACTTTTGAAAGAAACAGGTCTTGGTTTAGAGGTGCAAATTATTACACTGGCAACTTGGTGGTGCAATGCATAGAATGTTGGACCTAAATAGATAATAACAATAGCTTACATATAGAGTACTTTGCCTTGTGCCAGGTACTGTGCTTTTTACAATTTTTTTACAATGATAATTTATGATTATTATTATTTCTGATCCTTACAACAACTTTATGAGATAGATGCTATTATTATCCCCAATTTAGAGAGGATAAAACTGAGTGAAGCAGAGGTTAACTGACTTATTGGCAAGTAAAGCCACATTTGAATTCAGGTCATGTTGACTACAGGCCTAGTGCACTATACCACCTAGCTGTCTGAGTCAGGCAGACCTGAATATGAATCCTGACTTAAGTATTATCAGAGGTGTAACCCTGAGTCATTTAATCTTCATCAGCCTCAGGAAAAAATCCATAAAATCTGTAAAATTTCCTTTGTCAAATCTTGCCATTTTTATAGCACAGTAGTGTTTGATCACAACCATATGTTATTCAATTCAATTATTAATTAAAACTATATTGCAGTTACTGTATACACTGTTTTCTTGATTCTGCTCATTTTGCTCTTCATTATTTTATGCAAGTCTTTTCATGTTTTCTTAAGGTTTTTGAGTCCATTATTTCTTATAACACAATCGTATTCCATCACAATCATATAGCATAACTTCTTCAGTCATTCCCCAATTGATGGGCACCCATGTAATTTCCAGTTCTTTGCCAACACAAAGAGAACTGCTACAAACATTTTACAACATATAAGTTATTTTCCTTTTTCCATAATCATTTTTGGAAATAGACCCAGTAGTGATATTACTGTGTCAGAGAATATAGATAGTTTAATAACTCTTTGGGCACAATGCCAGATTGTTCTCCAAAATGGCAGATCAGTTCACATGAAGAAAGATGCTATCTGCATCTGGAAAAAAGAACTGATAAAGAGAAAAGTATATAGAATAATTATATATATATATATATATATATACATATATATATATATATATTTCATAGAATAACAAACTGTATATAGTTGATTTGCAATTTCATATACAATCATTTTTATGCTATGTTATGGAAATGAGCATTTTATTCACTAAATTAAAAATTAAATTAATAATAATCTTACCTCCCTCATTGAGTTGGTGTGAGAATGAGATAAGTTTGTTGTTCATTCTTCATTTTCATAGAGGGCCAATAACATCATGGATGACATCTTGACTTACATGTGAATTAGATTAAACCGTATAGGTGTTCAGGGAAGACTAACACATCTGGTATTAGGGCTTGCTGAGTCCTTTTCAGGGCTGTTCATCTACCTTTGATATCCACCTGGGACTCATTCTCACCTGTGGCTTCAAGAAGCTGTAGCATGTGCAATGACAATTTCCTAGTGAAATCACCTTGGCAGATGGGCTAAAACTAAGATGTTTAAAGCCCTTTGCGAATCTTAAAGCAGTATCTAATTGCAAGCTATTATCATCACTAATATTATTATGTTGTCATTATTACTATTGTGATATTATTTTTATTATATAACAACCATGTCAAAACCCTAGTTCATTCCATATCAAGATTGTTTAGGAGAAATCTGACTTGGGTAACATCCAGAGCATAGTGTAGGGGGTAGGCATAGAAAAGTCAAGCCCCCCCCAAAAAGGTGAGATTATAAGGGTTTTTTACAAGACTTTCCTGGCCAGAAATGTCTCTTCCATCATATCTCCTTCATAGTTTTTGGGAGGTCCAAGCATGATCTGGAATGATGGAAGATTGGAAGGAAATTGGCTTTAAAGTCAAATATTGTTTCTAACACTAAGTGTTTTAGATAACTAAGTAGTGCAGTGAATAAAGTGATAGTCCTGAAGTCAAGAGGACCTGAGTTCAAATCTTGTTTGACCCTGGACAAGTCACTCAACTGTTTGCCTCAGTTTCCTCAGTAGAATGAGCTGGGGAAGTAAATGGCAAATCACTCCAGTACTTTTACCAAGAAAACCCCAAATGGAGTCACAAAAAGTTAGCCACAACTAATTGACTATACAACAAAATATAATATGTGACTTTGGACAACTCACTTCATCATTTAAGGCTTTCTTGTCTTGTCCTCATCTATAAAATGAAGGAGTTGGTCTAGTACATGACCTCAGTGGTCTGCTTCAATTCTAAATCTACCCAAAAATCTACTTAAAACCTCTAAATTTCAATAGAACTTGTGCTCTTTCCATCTCAGCCTCTTGGAATAAAATAGGCTTGTTCTCCTTGCTGCTGGTATATCTGTCTTCATTAATATAAATGTTATGGAGATCTGGCCCATATGCAGAGATCCTGGGATGACATGTTTCCATGTGGAGACCTCAGGAGTTTGTTTCCTGGAGAATTGTGATGATATATAAGGGAGACAGTATAGCATTCTAACTTTGATTGGTTAACCATGTGGTTGGAAGGAAACTTTTTTGATGAATTATGGAAGCAGAACTGTTACCATCTTTCAAAAAGATCTCAGTCAGCTTTGGCCATCTATTCAAGCTTTATACAGTGACTCCCTCAGCCATTGCATATAGTGAAAGACTATAAGAGGAGGCACCTTAGGATCTTTTCCCCTCTAAGACCATGTGAGCCTGAAAAGGAGCTTTCCATTCTTAGCCTTTTCATTTGTTCTTTCTTATCCTGATTGACTCATCAATTGAGTTGGTAAGTGGAGTCTCTGATCTTGCAAATTTTAAAAGGTCAGAGAGTGAAATTTCAGCCTCCAGAATTCAAAATCTAGGCTGTTTTACAGCCATCACAGCATCAAGCCCTGAGGATCAAAGAGGTACCTTTGAGAGTGACTTTCAAGACCCCAGTCCAGTTGAGATGAGGATTCAGCCAGCAAATACTCCATTTTTGGACATGAACTTAGTAAGAACCATGATGTGTAGGAAATGAGCTAAATTTTTAACCTATTCCCTCAGAGTTATAATGGAGAGTATAATGGAATAGGAGAGGGGGGGAAATGTTTATATTATTTGTCCTTGATATGTCTTTGAAGTAATTATCATATATTTTGCAGAAGCTAATTAAAGTTAACTGGTTAACTTAGGTGAGACACTAGTGTATAGCCCTCAAACATATGGGGAACAGCCATTGGCAATTAATACTGATGGCAGTAGGTAAAAGATACTCTAACACCTCAGAGCTATTAAACAAGTTGTGATGAGTTACTGTGGTTTAGTTCATTTTGATTACATTAAGCTAAAATATTTTTGCACAAACAAAACTAATGTAGATAAGATTAGAAGGGAAGCAATAAATTGGGAAAACATTTTTACATTTACAGGTTCTGATAAAGGCCTCATTTCTAAAATATATAGGGAATTGACTCAAATTTATAAGAATTCAAGTCATTTTCCAATTGATAAATGGTCAAAGAATATGAACAAATAATTTTCAGATGAAGAAATTGAAACTATTTCTAGTCATATGAAAAGGTGCTCCAAATCACTATTGATCAGAGAAATGCAAATTAAGACAACTCTGAGATACCACTACTCACCTGTCAGACTGGCTAAAATGACAGGAAAAGATGAGGAATGTTGGAGGAAATGTGGGAAAACTGGGACACTGATACATTGTTGGTGGAACTGTGAATGGTTCTAACCATTCTGGAGAGCAATTTGGAACTATCCTCAAAAAATTATCAAATTGTGTATATCCTTTGATTCAGTTTCTACTAGGCCTATATCCCAAAGAAATTTTAAAGGAGGGAAAGGGACCCACAGGTGCAAAAATCTTTATGGCTGTCCTTTTCATAATAGCATGAAATTGGAAACTGAGTAGATGCCCATCAGTTGAAGAATGATTGAATAAGTTATGGTATGTGCTTATTATGGAATATTATTGTTCTATAAGAAATGATCAGCATGCTGATCTCAGAAAGGCCTGGGAAGACTTATATGAACTGATGCAAAGTGAAATGAGCAGAACCAGGAGATCATTATACACAGAAACAACAATATTATACGAAGATCAATATGTGACTCTTTCTAACAATGAAATAATTGATGCCACTTCCAATGATCTTGTGATGAAAAGAGCCATCTACACCCAGAGAGAGGACTAGGAGAACTGAGTATGGACCACAACACAACATTCTCACTATTTTGTTGTTGTTTATTTGCATTTTGTTTTCTTATTCATTTTCTTTCCTTTTTGATCTGATCTTTCTTGTGCAGAAAGATAATTGTATAAATATGTTTACATATATTGGAACTAATATATATTTTAAATGTATAATATATATTGGATTACTTGCCATCTAGGGAAGGGAGCCAGGGAAAGGAAGGGAAAATTTGGAACACAAGGCTATGCAAGGGTCAATATTGAAAAATTATCTGTCCATATGTTTTGAAAATAAAAAGCTTTAATAATTAAAAAAGAGTTGCTGTTGTTAGTCCCTTGTTTTGAAGAAAATCAATGACACCATAAAATAATATCTTAATTTGTGTGTGGATTGCATTTAAGTAAAGCAGAGTTGCATTATCAGTCTCACTCTTTCTTACAGAGTCTTTGAAGTTTAGTGACAAAACAAAGTCATGAGTAGAGAGAAGTATGAAAAGACTTATGTGAACTGCTGAAGAATGAAGGAAGTAATATCAAGAAAATAATACAAAGAATAACAATCACAAAACAATTGAAAATTAATGTACAAAATTACAAAAAAAGCAAACTTCATCCCCAGAAAGATAAATGAGAAGACATCTTGTCCACTCATTGCAGCTGGGTGGGGCTCTAAGAGTAACAGTAGTTTATAGCACCTACTGTATGCCAGGCACAGTGCTAAATACATTAAAAATATTATCTTACGAAGAGAGCCATCTGCACCCAGAGAAAGGATGGTGGGAACAGAGCATGAATCACAACATAGTATTTTCATTTTTGTTGTTGTTGTTAGCTTGCTTGTTTGCTTTTTTTCTCTCTCATTTTTTCCTTTTGATCTAATTTTTCTTGTGCACCATGATATTTGTGGAAATTTGTGGAGTATGAATCACAACATAATATTTTCATTTTTTTGTTGTTGTTAGCTTGCTTGTTTGCTTTTTTTCTTTCTCATTTTTTCCTTTTGATCTAATTTTTCTTGTGCACCATAATATTTTGTTCCACAAAAATATGAATTGCACATGTTTAACATATATTGGATTACTTGCCATCTAGGGGAGGGAAAATTTGGAACAAAAATTTTTCCAGGGGTTAATGTTGAAAATTATGTATATGTTTGAAAATAACAAAGCTTTAATTTAAAAAATAAATGGTTATAATAAACAATAAATTAAAAGATGAATGATGATCCAGATTTCAATAAAAGAAATTCAATGAAGAGGAAAAAAAAAAACACAGTACATCTATTTTATTAGTAAGCAAATTTGCTTTTGATTTTAATAAACAGTAAAATTATATGTATACAAAAAATAAAAATGCTATCTTATATGATCCTCACAACAACCCTATAAGATAAGTGCTATTATTATCCCCATTTTGCAGATGAGGAAACAGAGGAAAATAGAAATTAGATGATTTTGTCAAGTTCACATAGTTGGTAAGCATCTAAGATTGAATTTGAACTCAAGTGTTCCTGACTCCACTCTTGGTTCTCCAGACACTGTACCACCTAGTTGTTCACGAGTAGGGAACATTGTATATATTATCAGGTTTTTGTTTTTGATGTATTGATTGATTTTATTGATTTTTCTCCCTCTTCTTTCTTTCTTTTCTTTTTTTTTTTTTAATAATTCTTTCAGATTGTTAGTGCAGAGATGGAGAATTTAAGTTACCAAAATATATCAGTAAAATTGATAAAAGCAAGAAAGAATGTTAGCACCTTGAGAGTAAGGATTTTTGCTTTTCTATTTGCATATTAATAAACACTTTTTCATTATTTCATTCATACATTTATTTACTCATTGATCCTATCCACAATGACACCTACCAGGCTGAGTTTGGGGATTTCTCTGTCCCATCCCTCAGTAAAGCTTGCTCATCAGTTACCTGGGAATTGCCCTCCTATAATAGGTTCCCTGGAGAGGTTTCTCTTGACATTAGGAAGACAGGAAAAAGGTAGAGAGCGCACTCCTGACGTTTCTCAGTGGAGTTTCAATTGATAAAAGCATCTGGATCCTGTTGTATCCCCCAGGAGTGAGGTGGAGAAGGGGAGGGGATAGAAGGGAGAAGCCGAATGATGTAACTTAGCTTTCCATATGTTGTTGTGACATGCTAAGGGAAACAACATCTGTACACATCTCAGTGCACACGTTGTTTTCAATGCATGAAAAAACACAAAAATGTCCCCCACCCACCCCTGAACAAAAATTGACACGATATCTATAGGAGAATCCAGAGCCTGGCAGCTTGCAGTTTCTAGGCAGGATTGAGTTTTTCATGAGTAATTCTGTCCTTAAAAGGCTGCTTCCTACTGTTTGCTCTAGATTTGTAGGAGTGGAAGAGAAGAAAAGAAAATTAAGTATTTATCTTCCCTACTCCTCATCTAAGCCTATGTCCCCTTGCATGACCCATTTCCAATAGAATGAAGGGCTAGAATAGAGAGCAATATAGTTATGATGAACTAGCCAAAAGGCACCCCAAGCCAAGCTTGCCACTGTCATCACCTTAGAGAAGACAGCCTTCCTGCTGAGTGGATCACACCTCATGCTTTCCTGCAAACAGGTTAGAGAAAAAAATGACCTTTTGTGTTTAAGGAACCCTGGCATGTGGAGCAGGCCAATGTATGGATAACTGTCTTCTTCAGGAAGGCTCCCCTTTCTCTGTGTCTCTTTCTAAGTCATTCTGTAGAAACAATGACATGATCCTGGTAGAACATTTATTTATTGAAATAAGTTTCCCTTCAATTTCATGTTAAATTTTTTTAATGTTTAAGTTTTTTTAAGTTCCAAATTCTATCCTTCCCCCATCCCTGAAATAGTAAGGAATCTCATATAGGTATATGTGTTATTGTATAAAATACTTTCATATTTAAAAAGAAAGAGAGAAGGAAGGAGGGAGGGAGGGAGGGAAGAAGGAAAGGAGGAAGGAAAGAAGGAAGAAGGGAGGAAGGAATGAAAGGGAAAAAGAAAGAGCATGTTTCAGGCTGTAAGCTGACTATTAATTCTCTGAAAGCAGATATCATGCTTCACTATAAGTTCTTTGGCATTGTCTTAGATCATTGTATTGCTGAGAATAGCTAAGTCATTCACAACTCTTCAAGGTACAGTATCGCTATTACTCTACACAATGTTTTTTTGGTTCTGCTCATTTCACTTTGTAGCAGTTCATATAAGATTTTTCAGGTTTTTCTGAAATCATTCTGCTTGTCATTTCTTATACCACAATATTATTTCATCATCATCATATGCCACAGCTCATCGAGCCATTCCACAATTCTTAGGCATCTCCTAGATTGATACTTCTAGCCATTACAAAAAGAGTAGTTATAAATATTTTGCACAAATGTGTCTTTTTCCCCTTTTATGATCTCTTTGGGGTATAAAAAAAGCCTGGATCAAGGCTGTAGGCAGAATTTTATAAGCCTTTTGGATTTAGAATAAATTGCTTTTCAGAATGGTTGCATCAGTTTTTAACTCGATCAACAATGCGGTAGTCTCCCAATTTTCTCACATCACCCCTGATATTTATCATGTTCCTTTTGTCATATTAGCCAATCTTAGTGTGAGGTAGTACCTTAGAGTTGTTTTAATATTCATTTTTCTAATCAATAGTGATTCAGAGCATTTTTTTTTCATATGACTATAGATAGCTTTGATATCTTTGAAAACTGCTTATACATATCCTTTGACCATTTATTAATTGAGGAATGACTTGTATTCTTATAAATTTGACTCAGTTCTCTATATGTTTGAGAAATGAAACCTTTATCAGAGATATTTGCCGTAAAGATTGTTTCCCAGCTTTGTGCTTTCCATCTAATTTTGGTTGCATTAGTTTTGTTTCTGCAAAACCTTTTTAATTTTATATGATCATAACTATCTATTTTACATTTTTAATCCTCTCAATATCTCATTTGGTCCTAAATTCTTTTCTTATCCATAATGATGATAGATAAACTATTCCATGCTCTCCTAATATGCTTACAATATCACCTTTATACATAAATTATAGTAGCCATTTTGACCTTATCTTGATATATCATGTGTGATATTAGTCTATACCTAGTTTCTGCCATACTGTCTTCCCGTTTTCCCAGCAGTTTTTGTCAAATAAGGAATTTTTGTTTCAAAAGTTCAGATCTTAGGGTTTATCACATATTAGATTATTATGGTGATTTCTAGTACAATATTTATCATTGAAAAGTACATTGGTGACCACTTCCTATCTGTATCTCTACATTTCTATGCAAATAAGGAAAATGAGTTCCAGATAGAAGTGACTTATTTAAAATCACATAATTAATGGCAGCAAAAGAACTAGAATAAAAAAATTTTTTTTAATTTTTATTAAATACTATATTCTAGACACTGTACTAAACTCTGAATTTACAAAAAGAGGCAAAAGACAATCAATCTCTGCCCTTGAAGAATTTACAGTCTAATAGGGAAGAGAATATGCAAAAAATATTAAAAAGCAAGGTCTATACAGAATAAATTGTAAATAAGTAAAAAGAAGGAATGTACTAAAATCGAAAAGAGTTGGTTCTTTGGCCTCTGCTATTACAATAAATTTTACTGGCTATAGCTAGTAAAGGAAGCTCCCAGGACTACTGTGATTTTCAAATAAGAGTCATTATTGAATAATCAATGCTACCATATTCTTATTTGGAATGGTCCTCTTCTCTTTTTCTAATCTTCTTATATACCCTGGCCTTTCCACCTCCCAATGACACTGGATTGTAATCCTGGCTGTTATTTTTATAAGGCACTCCATTTCTAGACTCCAGACATATTTACTGACTTCCTCATCTATGCAATATAATCCCTCTTCATCTTCACATTTTTTGTGGCTTCCTTCAAGTCCCAACTAAATTCCCATTTTCTGTAAGAAGACCTAACCTCCCTTTAATGCTAAGTGTTTTCACTTTATTATGTCTAATTTATCCTTATATTAGGTTATTCATAGTCAATAAACATTTATTAACTACCTATTAGGTGCCAGGCATTGTGCTAAGCACTGGGGATACAAAAGGAAGCAAAAGATAGTCTCTCCTCTCAAGAAATTTACAACAATGGTTATTGTAATTATTTCAAACTTGTTTCCCCAATTAGACTCTCCTTTTAGCTATATCCAACTTCTTTTCTTGGATTACTACCTGGAGTCATTATATCCTGACTTCATTCCTCAGGAGCATTGAGGATGAAATTGGGAGATGGGACAAAAAACAAATTATCTTGAATGGCAGTAATCTTGTGGACCTCTTACCTGAATTGGATGCATATGCATGTATTACTCATGTTAATGGAGCTGGATACACCAGCAGCCAGAAGAGAAAACATCATTGAAATACTAAATGCTATTTTCCTCTTATCTATTTCACTTTAAATGAAATCCATCTTTAAACTAATACTTATGAGTCTCTTTTGCACATCATCATCCATCTTCTAAACTCTATGCCTAGATGTACCCCCAGGGATCTCTCCTAAACTTTCTACTTCTCTCTGTCTCTCTCTGTTTCTCTGTCTCTGTATCTCTTCTTCTTTCAATCTCATCAGCTCCATTGGGTATTAATAATCATTTCTATGAAGATGATTTCCAAATCTTCATATCTAGCTCTCATCTTTCTCTCCTCACCTCTAGTTCTAAACCATCATTTGCTTGATTTATATATATATATATATATAAATATATATGTGTGTGTATATACATATATACACACACATATGTTATTTATACATATAGAGAGAGAGAGAAAGAGAGAGAGACAGAGAGAGAGAGGGAGAGAGCGAGGGAGAGAGAGGGAGAGAGAGAGAGAGAGAGAGAGAGAGAGAGAGAGAGAGAGAGAGAAGAGAGAGAGAGAGAAGAGGGAGAGAGAGAGAGAGAGAAAGAGGGAGAGGAGAGAGAGAGAGAGAGAGAGAGAGAGAGAGAGAGAGAGAGAGAAAGAGAGAGAGAAGGAGAGAGAGGGAGAGAGAGAGAGAGAGAGAAGGAGAGAAGAGGGAGAGAGAGAGAGAGAGAGAGAGAGAGAGAGGGGGGGGGGGGAGATGAGAGGAGAGAGAGAGAGAGAGAGAGAGAGAGAGAGAGAGAGGGGGGAGGGAGAGAGAGAGAGAGAGGAGAGAGAGGGGGGGGAGAGGAGAGAGAGAGAGAGAGAATGAGAGAGGAGAGAGAGAAGAGAGAGAGAGAGAGAGAGAGAGAGAGAGAGTGTTCAGAACCATAGTTTTGGTTGAGATTTGAGAATTACTGCTGTGGAAACTTCTGGAAAATCTGCTACTCCCCTATGTCTTACAGTCTTAGAGAGCTGTCTGGGCTACTGAAAAGTCAATTGGCTTGCTGCTTTGAAATTCAATACTATTCCACATCAGAAGTGCCACTTGAAACCAGATCTTCCTAATTCTAAGAAAAGTTATGCTGCACAAACCTTTAGATGCCTGATAAGTACCTGAAAACTTATATCTGAAATAAGACTGATTTGCTTTACCCCCTAAACTCTGTTTTTTCCTTTTTCTTAATTTCTATTATTCTGACAAAGACTCCACCATTCTTTAATCATCCAGGTTAAATAACCTAAGAATCATCTGCTGCTCTCACTCATTCCCCTTTTTCTAAATGGTTGCCAAGTCTTCAATAGTATTTCTAATACTATTGCAATAGTCTCAGTGTCTTTTTGTATCACCTCTTCTCCTTCAAATTTATCCTCCATATAGCTGTCAAATTGATAATTCTAAAAAAACAGGTATTGACCATGTCAGTCCCTAGAGGGTGTGACCCTGAACAAGTCACTTAACTTCATATTTCCTCAGTTTTTCTCAACTGTAAAAATGGGTACAATAATAGAAACTATTTTATATGATGATCAATTCTGATGGATGTGGCTCTCTTCAGCAATGAAATGATTCAAACTAGTTCCAATTGTTTAATAATGAAGAGAGTCAACTACACCCAGAGAGAGAAATATGGGAAATGAGTGTAGACCACAACATAGCATTTCCACCCTTTCTGTTATGGCTTGCTTGCATTTTTGTTTTCCTTCTTGGTTTTTTTTTTCTATCTTTCTAGATCCAATTTCTCTTGTTCAGCAAGATACCTGTATAAATATGTATACATATATTGTATTTAACATATACTTTAACATATTTAACATATATTGGACTACCTGCCATCTAGGGGGATGGGGTGGAGGGAAGGAGGGGAAAAGTTTGAACAGAAGGTTTTGCAAGGGTCAATGTTGAAAAAACTATCCATGCATATGTTTTGAAAATTAAAAGCTATAATAAAATAATAATAGAAACTACTTCTCATAGTTATCCATAAGGATCAAATGAATTAATATTGTAAAAAAATAGCACTAAACACAAGCATGAGAAATATAGAAATATATTTTGAAGAATTGCACACATTTAACCTATAGGATTTTTTGCTGTCTTAGGGAGGGGAGGAGAGGGAGGAAAGGAGAAAAATTTGGAACACAAGGTTTTGCAAAGGTGAATGTTGAAAACTATCTTTGCATATATTTTAAAAAATAAAATACTATTTAAAAAAAAAAAAAAGCACTTAGCACATTACCTGGTACATAGCAAGCACTATATAAAGGTTTCGATCACCACTTTTCCTCTCTTCTCTTGCTCAATAAACTTCAATGATTCTTTATTGCTTCTAGGACATAATTGTAAGTTCCTCTATGAGATATTTAAATATCCTTTGCATTCTGCCCCCAGCTTATTTTTTTTCCCCCTATGGATTACACATTATTTCCCTTCCTGTGCTCTACATTCCAGCCAAACTGGTTTGCTTACTGTTTCCTTCTTCCACATCAGTACCTGTTCTCCATGCCTGGCATGATCTCTTGCCTCACTTCAATCTCCCAGAATCCCTAGCTTCCTTTAAGGAGCAATTAATGCGACTCAGTTTTCTAACTGATTTCTTTAATGTCCTTTCCTCACTTACTTTGTATTTGTTTTGGATGTATATTATATATTTCCTCATCTATATACCTATCTCCCCCTATAGAATGTAAGCTCTTACGGACAGAGACTGTTTCATTTCTGTCTTTGTAGCCACAGTGCTCAAGACATTGCCTGGTACACAATAAAGTATAAAAGAACAAGCTAATAAATTGTTGTTGTTCATTCATCTTGTGCTAGAGAATGCAAGGCACATTTCAGCAAGGCAGATCCTCCCCTAGGTATAGTTAGTTGAACCAAAGCTTTGTCTGCCCTGGTATTTGGGAAGGAAGCCAGTCAATCACTCCCTCATAGTCTTGCTAAGATTTTCAAAGGTCATAGAAATATAGGAGCAAATTTCTAGAGGTAGAAGGGATCTCAGAAGCTATCAGAATCCATAGCAGGCAATATTTAGGCAATGTCTGAGAAGCCATGTCTCACACAAGATTACAAAAAAAAAAAAAAAAAAAAAGGTACAATAATACAGAAAAAAACAAGAATAATAAAGAAATGTAAAAAAATTACAGGAATAAAAAGGATTATTATTACTTTTATTATTAGAAAAATGATGCAAAGGAAAATAGCAAAAAAGGATCATTCACCTCACAGCTTGCCTCTCTTATCCATGTTCCTAGCAGAGCCATAGGCATCCTGAATGCTTATTATTTCTCCTCATCCCACCTGTTTTTTTTTAAGAGGATGGTGACCCTGGAAGTACTCCACTCAGTGGGAGGATTGGATCAAGTAGCTCTAGAAGAGGTAGAGCTCATTGCTGGGCTGTTAGGCTCCCATAATATGCTGCTGTCAATCTGCTGAGTGATGAGGGCTGCCTAATGGTGTGGAATGTGTTTAAAATGCAATCTAGGTGCCAGGCTCCTATTCTACATGCATTACCATTAAGGAGGCTACATACTTGGCCGAACAGTGCTATCATATCTGCAAGGGCACTACTTAAGGCAAGATGGAACGTAAATTAAGTTTCCAGAGAATCAGCCTTCCCTGACGCCAAATATGCAGATGGATAGATGTTCAACAACCAAAAGAGAAATATGTCGATTCTCCCCGGTGGGTGTGGTTAACATAGTATTGACCAGATCGTTATTGCAGGACATATCCACTGGCATTGGAGGGCATACCTTCCAGGTATGTTTGAACAACAGATGGATACCTTAGTGAAAACAAAACAAAACCTCAAGCCATTTTGTGGATGATTTACAATATTTATGTGTATAAACATTACAAATTTGCTCATTTATCTCATCCAGTCATTTTTTCATCTGCAGTGCTTGACATAAACACTCTATGAGTTTGTCTGTTTTGTTGCTGCTGTTTGTCAGTTGTTTTGTCATGTTTGATTCTTCATTAATTCATTTGGGATTTTCTTGAAAAAGATATTGGAGCACTTTTCCTTTTTTCTTTTATAGCTCATTTTACAGATGAGGAAATTTAGGAAGTATCAGAGATCTGATTTTGAATTCGGGAAATTGAGTCTTTCTGACTCTAGGCTTGGCACTTTAAACACTGTACCACCTAATTACTGTTGAGATGAATGTATGCATACACATACAAACACACATATATATATACATACACATATATACATTATATATGATCACATATACATTGTAAATGATCATGTGTACATACATGAAGAGTATGGAAGAATGGAAAGAACGTTGCATTTAAGATTACCTGGGTGCTGTCCCTATTTCTGCTGCTAATGAGCTGAAGATTTTGGCAAAGTATTTTATTTAGCTGAATCTGAAAAATGAAGGAACTTTGAACTAAATAATCCCTGAGGGTCACATACAATGACCCTATAAAACATATATATGTATATATCTATATCTATATCTATACACACACACACACACACACACACACACACACACACACATACACACACACATCATGATTGTTTCCTCCTAGCTATCTACCTTAAGTCACCTCAATTAGGTGACATGGTAAATAGAGTGCCAGCCTAAAAGTCAGAAAGAATCATCTTCCTGAGTTCAAATCTGGCCTCAAACACTATGTGACTCTGGGCAAGTTATTTAACCTGTTTCTTCATCTATAAAATGAGTTAGAAAAGGAAAATGGCAAACCCCTCCAATGTCTTTGTCAAGAAAAAACTCAAATGGGCTTACAAAGAATCACACATGACTGAAAACAACTGAATAACAGCACACTTCCATACTGTACCCTCCTGGCTGAGAATCAATGGGAGATGAGTTTTGCAGAATGTGATAGCAAACTCCAGGAATTCTAGTAATGCTTCAGATATTTGTCATTCCTGGATTGGTAAGCAATCTAAATGAACTGATAAGTCAATTGAATTTTTTTTCATTTATCACCTAGATATTTTAGAATCTTAAAATTCTACTCTCTGATTTGGTTTTACTTTATGTAGTTCTAATTCTGTGATTACAATATCAAGTATGGAGGAGGCATTCAATAAATGATTGCTAGGAAACAGGTTACTAGGGAGGCTGCTAGGGGAATGAAACACTAGACTTGAAGTCACTTCCACTTAAATTTTCTTAGGAAGCTTCTGAAGATCCCCAGGCACTGAGGTCCTTTCTCAAACTAAACTGACAAGCATTTCAACTCTGTTGCAGAGAACACAACTCCATTCAGCTGTCCACATTGTTCGATTACCAAATGCATGTTTGCCAAAAAGATTATTTTATGGAAAATCACACAGGGCAAGCACTCACAAGATGGTTAGAAAAAGCAAAAAGAGGACACTCTCAAGGTGTCTCTTAAAAACTTTAAAATTTATTGTATGTATGTAGAATTATTGTGTACCAGACACTGGCACAAGACTGCCCAGCATGACATGCCCTCATCAAATAAGGTGCTGTGCTCTATGAGCAAAGCAGAATTGAATTAGCTCAAAAGAAACACAAAATGCACAGTTGGAGAGTCTACCCCACTGCAGCTCAATTCTAACATGATATCATTTTGGTGCTCTTTGAGAACAAAGTAAAGTAACACAAGTAAGGTAACACTGAAGCACACCAGGTCCTGGTGTGGACATATGTCCAATGTCAGAATATCAAATAAGAGGGAATTAGTAGCCCTCTCAACTTTCCAGGATCCTTCCCATTGGCTATATGGCTGCATTCCTAGTTCAACTTTATATATGCTTGAGATGTGATGTTGTGTCACATAATTCCTTCTAAAATGGCAGTTTGGGAGGATTTAAGAGTCTAGAGAGAGAATGGCTGGGAATGGGTCTTACAAAGCTTATTGGTTAAAGGATTTATTTCATTCAAATATTTTAATCCAGGAAGGGAAAGCAACCTAGAGTAGAAAGATAAGCATTTGGCTTAAATTAGATTTAGAACAATTTAATAAGAACTCTTAAACTAAAAGGTCTAATCACAAGCACCCACTAAGAAACTTTTATGTATTAGGCACTATGCTAATTAGTAGGGATACAAATAAAGGCAAAAACAAACCCTAGGAAGCTGAGAGTCTAACAAACCTAAGGACTGGGGTTTCATCCTCCATTCTGGAAAATTTGGAGGTCTTTTCTAATTAAAAAAAAAAAAAAAGTCTGGGATTTGTTCTAAGAAATTGAAGTACTTGGGCATAGATGGAAGAAAAGAAAGTCAGATATTAAAAAGAATTCAAGTATCTTGAGGTTTAGGGTTGTTTCATTCTTTATATTTTTGTCTTCAGTGCTGTGTCTAGCACATAGTAAGCACTGAAGTATTTGTTGTGATTGAATAGTCTCATTCAATGGAATTTCAAGAAAGACTGCCAAGCTAAAAACCACACCTGCCTGTTCTTTGGGCAAGATCAGTTGTCCTAAGAATGCCCCAGATGGAGAGTGCATATTTACAATGACTAGCTTTCACTTACTGACTGAACCCACTAACAATTTCCCCATTGTTAAAAAAATCAGAATTTGACAAAAATACCAATCTTAGGCATAGAGAAAAAAGATAAGTGATACAATTTTGAGGAGCAGAAAATGTCTCCAATCACCTAAAACATCCTACTAGTCTACAACAATAATTAGTATAACTCAAGATTACATGCTGGACATTATGTTAGGTGCATTGTAAAGTATGAGGCCTAGAGTCAGAAGGACTCATCTTCCTAAATTAAAATCTGGCCTCAAGAACTTCCTATATGTGTGACTCTAGGAAAGTCAGATAATCCTGTTTGCCTCAGTTTCCCTATCTGTAAAAAGATCTGGAGATGCAAATAGTAAGGCCCACTCATATATTTGCAAAGAAAATCCCAAATGGGCTCATGAAGAGTTGGACATAAACTGAAATGGCTGAATAACTACAACTCTTCATATGTGGGAGAATTACAAAGTCACATAGAGTGTTAGAAGCTAAAGGATTCTAAAGCATCATCTGATCTAATCCTTTCATTTTATAGACTAGAGAAATGAGACCCAGAGATTTGGCCAAAGATAAGGGACAAACCCAGAACTAATCCAGTTTGACTGATTCTAAATCCAAACTACTTTTTGCTATTTTTAGGCTGATTCTCACCATTTGTGCCAGAAGTCCAGGGAACAGCTTAAGGTCAAGAACTGTCTTTTGCCTCTTTTTCTATCCCAAGCACTCAACACATAGTAGATATTTAATGTTAATCTAGTGCTTCATCATCAGTCCTGAATATCTCTGGGTTTTGTTGTGTCAATAAAATCACCAGACATGAAGGAAAAGGGGAAGGAATCAGTCTAGAACATAGAGTCCTAATGAGAAGTCCATATTAAAGAATGGAATTAAATGGCCTTTTCTTTATATCCAGGAACTACTTAAGTGCACTGAAAGTCTATGAAGGTGAAGAACTTTGAAAGGCAAGATGTGAAGGCAAAAGAGAATGCTTCCCATTCTTATAAAAACTCCTTCTCTGGCTGAATAATTCTCCATGTGCCTGCCTATTTTATTCTTTTTTTATCCTTAACTAGATCCTTCTATTTAATCTTAATAAGATAATCTATTTTGATCCAAAAGGTCATCTAATCCTATTCCTTCATTTTTTTTAAATTAATTTTTTATTTAAAACAAATATAAAATAAGAAAAAAATAGAAAAAAGAAAGACAGAAAAAAAGAGGGAAAAAAACTTTAGTGTGCCCAGTAGAACATCAGGGAGAATTCAAAATATGTAACAATAAATTTCCATTTCAAGAAAGCATATATAATAATAGAAGACATTATATTCACAACTATCCATTTATTCTTTGCTTCCTTATAGGTTTTTTTTTGTTGTTCTCTGCTATGCACTTTTTATATTTTTCCCCCTTTCCTCTCCCCAACTGTCCCCAAGCAAATTACAGTTAAGCATGGGTATATTTGTGTATGCATCTATCTATGTCTATATATATATGTGCTTTACCTATATCTACATATATATTTATATCTAATTTTTTTTTTATATTTCATTTTATAAATTAGGGAATCTGAGACTTAAAAAAGTCACCCAGGAAGACAGAACCAGAACCCAATGTTCCAACTCCAAATCCAAAATTTTTCAACTGAACAATTTTTATTATTGGGAAACAGGTATGCTGGAGATGGGTGAAATTACAACCATCACTCTCCAAAGTATATTATTAAATTTTCAGCATGAGAATTTACATTTTAGAAATCAGAAAATGCTATGAATCAGGGTTTGATTTATTTTGTGGGTCATTTAGATTTAAGAAAGTGTTGAAGAAAATGTTAATGAAGGTTTAAGTCAAAAGAATGCCATGTATAATTTCTTTTTTCCCCAGAGTGTCTGCTGTTAAAAACTGACAAACACACCACTTATTGAAAACCAAAATAAATTATAAATGGAAAATTATATATAAAAAGAAAATTTCTCCTCCATCTTCAATCTATCTTACCTGCAGAGTTAACTCATAAAGAATACCATAGATATCAGACTACATTCAGGTGCACTTGATTCCTCTAGAAACTGCTTGACAGCAGCATCAGAATTACCCAGAATCCAATCTGTTTTCCCCTCTCAGCTTTTTTTTTTTTTTTTTTCATTTTCCTTAGGTAGAATTAGAATATTTTTCATATTTTAATTTGTTTTTGAGAGAAATCTGATTGGTGGAGCCAAGTTCATTTCAGTAGACAACTGGCCACATATAAATAGATCACAGCCCCAAATGAGGCCCCATGGTAAATAACTTTATTGCTATGAGCAACTATATCTCTCAAAATGAGTTATATACCTGCCCAAGGTATGAGAAGAACATATTTATTCCTACTTTCTCATATTTAATACTGGGCAGTCAACAGCAAGTCTTAAGCTTCAGTACACGTACTGTTTTGCAAAGCTCGGGAGCCATTTAGGATGATATTTTAACAAAAAATTTCTGGTTTGGAAATTTAAAATATATTTTCTCTATGCAACCTTGAAGGGAACAACTATTCCTGATGCAATAGCAAGGGCCTTCCTTATGTATCATCTAGGTAACAATAATATGAATAAAGTTTTAGACTTGAAGTCAGGAAAACCTGAGTTTGTAACCCTACCTCTGTCATTTATTAGTTGTATGAAATTAGTCAAATCAAATCATTCAGTTTCCTCATCTGTAAAAATGGAGATAATAATAGCATCTGCCTTACATAAGTTGTTCCAAAATTCTAATGAGATGCTGTAGGTAAGACGTTTTGCAAACCTAAATGTATTTGAATAAATGGTGGTTGTTGTTGTTATTGGTGAACTTAGACATTCCCCAATAAAGTTAGACATTGAAAAGTTTGTAGCCCTGCTCCTGAGCTTGCCTATGAATAGAAATTATCTATATAGCATTCTGGAACTTCTGAAATTGAGTATCAGGGAAAAGGTAAGGTCTTTCAAGGAAGGTCTGATGCCTCCTGTCATTTATTCAAAGGCAGATTATTTGAGATTGGTTGCATCAGGGCAGTGGGTGGAATCTGTGTTAAAGGTGTGAGTTAGGTGTACAAATGGAGGGAGTTCCAGAAACAGGTAAAGAGAAATATCCAGAGAAGTGGCAGATTGCATAGGTGATAATAATAATAACAACAATAACAATAATAGCTAACATTTATATAGAGCTTTTGGAGGAAAGCGAAAACCATTCTGGTATCTTTGCCAAGAAAAATCCATGGGATCACTAGAATCTGACATGACTGAATGACTGAACAACAGCATATAGACTTTTAAGATTTGCAAAATGCTTATAGAAGAGAGTTGTCTTACAATCTTGGTTTTTATTTTGTTTTGCTTTTTGGTACCTTCCCAACTGAACCTAAACCTGACTTTTAACTTCCTCTGGACCGCTCCCTACTGTTGGTGGCATTATCCTTGAGGAAAATAAAAAATACCTCTAAGCAAGCAAAGTTGTGTCATATTAAATTTAATCTAATTTTTTTAAAGAAACAAAACGTATGTGATAAACATTTTCAGTTTCACACAAATCCTCTTTCTGTTCTTTCTATATGGAAATACTTTTTTTGAACTACTTAACACATTCATAATAAAAATAAGAGGAAATGGAAAAAAGGGAAATGGAAAGGAAAAAGGAAAAAGGAGAGGAGAGGAGAAGAGAGGAGAGGAGAAGAGAGGAGAGGAGAAGAGAGGAGAGGAGAGGAGAAGAGAGGAGAGGAGAGGAGAAGAAAGGAAGGGAAAGGAAGAGAAAAGAGAAAGGAGAGGAAAAAGGAAAGAAAAATGGAAAGGAAAGGAAAGCAGAGGAGAGGAAAGCATAATAATTTGAATTTGAATAATTGTTTAGCTGATTAACCCATTACAAAAATAAAGAGAAAGAAATTAACTGCTGATCAATCCACACTGATATAAGGAAACATATCACTATACACACTACTCATAAGGAAATTATTCTCATCTGTCTCCTCTCTATATCTAATGCCAGGCCTTCCTTACAAATCACATGGATTATATGAGTCTCTTAATCTCTCTTCCTGCCACTAATATCCACCCACCCCCCCACCGAAATCCATTCTTCCCATTATTGTTAGATTAATTTTCCTCTTATACTATTGCTCTTTTCTTTTATCCTCGAAGAATTTCAGTTATAGATGACGTGATTGTAGATGAATAGCAAAAGCAGAATGCCAGACTTCCTTCTTCTTCCATTCCTTCCTGCTTCTAGATGAAGGACATATTCCTCCAGATCTGGAGGACTTTTAGTTCTCTTCTTCATTTTGGTATAAAAGCCAACATGCACAGGTCAAAAGATTAAACTTAGCTGCAAAATGATTTAAAGCTTGATTTCATTTGATTGTCTCCTTCTGATATATCCTCTTATCAACAGATTGACTTTTCCAGCATTCTTGAAGATTTAAAAGGGTTAACTAGCCAGAATCTGCAGTTGTAATTTATCTTTGGAGCACCTTGGCCTTGGTACATATTCAAGATCTGCCACAGAGAATTTTCTGATGGAATACTTCAGAAATCTGTCTCACACTAAAATTTCAAAATATCCATTTTTGTAGATATGTTTTAGTTTTACATTACACATTTCCCCACATGTCTCTGCTTACCATCCCAGAGAAGCATTCATTTTTTTTCTTTTATTAATCATTGCTCTTATTATCCCACCCTCTGAACAAGTCAAAATAAAAAGGAAGGAAGAAAGGAAGGAAGGAAGGAAGGAAGGAAGGAAGGAAGGAAGGAAGGAAGGAAGGAAGGAAGGAAGGAAGGAAGGAAGGAAGGAAGGAAGGAAGGAAGGAAAGAAAGAAAGAAAGAAAGAAAGAAAGAAAGAAAGAAAGAAAGAAAGAAAGAAAGAAAGAAAGAAAGAAAGAAAGAAAGAAAGAAAGAAAGAAAGAAAGAAAGAAAGAAAGAAAGAAAGAAAGAAAGAAAGAAAGAAAGAAAGAAAGAAAGAAAGAAAGAAAGAAAGAAAGGAGGGCGGGAGGGAGGGAGAGAGGGAGGGAGGGAGGGAGGGAGGAAGGAAGGAAAGAAAGAAAGGAGGGAGGGAGGAAGGAAGGAATGAAGGAAGGAAGGAGGGAAAGAAGGAAGGAGGGAGGGGGGGAGAAGGGAAGAAGAAAATGTTTAAGTACCTACCCTAGGCCAGGCACTGTACTAAGCACTTCATAAATATATTCTCTCATTTGATCCTCACAACATCCCTGGAGAAAAGTGTTATTATAAATGTTATTATTACTCTTATGGAAACTAAGACCAACTGAAGTTAAGTGATTTTTGCCCAGATCATGCCGTTAATAAATTTCTGAGGTCACATTTGAGCTCAGGTCTTCATACTTCATGTCAAGGGCTTTTCACACTGTTATCACCTACCTCAGCACAGTGCTTGGTACAGAGTAGATACTTAATAAATTCTGATTGACTAACTATCTGACAAGTCTCAGGAGTTTTTCTGTAGCATCCTAGATGGATGTTTAAGAAGACAGTTGACCTCTATATTGTGTGTGTCAAATCAATATGCAGCTACTTCATTAGGATGTCTTTAATTAGCCACGACTATTTGTTTCTCCTTCCTCTGTCTGTTAATGGATGTTCTCTCCTGTGATGGTACCTATATCTCTACACCATCTTTCTTTGAAGCCTAAGAGCTGGCTTCTTTCTGGAATGGTCCATCTTCCTTCTCTGTTGTTAGTAGTATTAATACTATTCCCAGTAGCTACTGGTCCTTCTTTCTTTTCTATGTCACATTATTCTACCTGGTAATACCATGCAATACTACCAACATAGGTAAGAATTTTCCCTAATTTCTTTATGTTGCTTTCTTTTTTTGTTTCCTCTTCTGTTCTTTCCCCAATCCACAGTATTGGTCCTTGAATTCCCTTTCCCTTTCTTGGTCCACAGGTCCTCCTGAAACCTTTCAGTCCTGAAACCTACTCATACAGCTTGGATGACATGGGAATCACCAATTCTATCCCTTCTAGTGAGATGGAGATCACAATTAATCCTCCTGAATCTTAAAGCCCACTATGACTTAACCCAAGTTACCTGATTCTAAGTTCTGTAACTCCTAAGCACTGTCCTCTAACCAAATGATATAACTTAATCTTATTGTTATAATTTGAGGACTTCCAGGTCTTTCCATTTATCCTATAGCTTAACTTTCTTAGCTGGGTAATGCACTGGGCCTAGAATCAGGAAGAACTGTATTCATATCAAACCTCAGACTAGCTGTGTGACCCTAGACAAGTCACTTAAACCTGTTTGCCTTGGTTTTCTCCTCATAAAATGAGCTGAAGAAGGAAATGGAAAGCCACTTTGATATTGTTGCCAAAACAAAACAAAACACAAAACACAAATGAAGTCACGGAAAGTCAGACACAACTATGATTGAACAAAAACTTCTCCAATGAGAGTGCCAGATCAATGCGAACAAAGATGATCTTGATTTTTCTATTTGTATCCTCAACACAACACCAGGCTTGCTTGATATATTGTAAGTGCTTACCAAATATTTTTCCCTTATTTAACTACCCATTCAATCAATTAATCATTTTTTAGAAACACTTTTTCTCGATGAAAAGATGATATATATTCCATGAGCTATTTTACGTTCTCTTCTAGTAAAAGAGACCAACTTTTACTCTCACGTATGAAGCTTTCTACTTACAGTAGCTTTTAAACATGTATCTGTGGCACTTTCTGGCTTCTACCAACAAATCTAATTCCTGGTACTTGGAGCTGGTGGTTCAGCAAGCAGCTTAAGAATATTATCTCTGAATGCCTTGGGTGGAAATCACCATCTTATACAAAGTGACCCAAAAGGAGGTTTCCTAAAAGCTCTGATTTACTTAAAAGGATTAAACTTGAAACAAAAAGTAGATTAAGAATCCATTGAAATGGAAAAAAATATTTTGAATAATTGCCCTGGATAAAACAACTATTAATGGGAAAACATTTGCATTTGGGGTCTTTGTTTAGGAAATATGGAAATCTCTATTTTTGCAATTACCTTCAGGATATCCCCAAACATTTAATAAAATTAGCACAGGAGAAACTCTGGTGTTTTTTCAAACATGTCCTGTTCTATCTAGTAGCCTAGTATTATTTAGAGAGCCAACTAACTGAAAGTATTAAAATAACAGAATTGTTTAGTAATAGAAAAATATAGTTATTACCTATGATTACAGGGGAATCCAACTGAGCAAAGGACTATATCTTTCTTTTCATCACAAGTGGCAATTTTAAACAGCATCCTTTCTCTAGAATGTAAGATCGAAGAGCTGTAGACCTTGTGGACAATATTGCACATTTGAAAAAAAGACAAATGAAAATTTATCTACATTCTTGGAAAAGATGCCTCTGCCAAATGGCCTCTAAAAAGCTGATTGCCTACAAATTTGTAGTGAATAGAATTTGTTAGCAATAATAATTCCAGCTTTTTTTTTTGTTTGAAAATAATCAAGAAACTAATTATGGTGTTGGTAGAAGTACTCTTTTCAACAAGAAACATAATTCAGTTCTTAAGGAGGCTAAAAATGGGTCCCATCTCCCTCCAAGCAAACAACCATTAATTGGTTACAAATCCTGCAGTTTCCTCCATTTGTGTTTCTTCCAGGAAAAAAAAAAAAGTCAACAACAATTATTTAAGTGACTGCTATGTTCAAGCTTCTGTGGTAAGCCTTGGGGATACAAATACAATGAATGAAAAAATTCCCAATTTAGAGATTTTCTAGTGGGAGAGAAAACAAAGATATAGATAAATATATACAAAATAAATAGAATATTTTATACAAAGTTGTTTGACAACAGATCAACTTGTTTTCAAGTATGAATCAAGAAAGCTTCATGTAGAAGGTGGTACTTCACTTCATTTTGAAAAAAGAGGAGATTCTATGAGGCAGAAAGGGAGTGAATCCCAGGCATGGGAAATTGTCAATGAAAAAAAATGGTGGTAAGATGATGCAGGTTGTGGTCCCTAGACTAGTCATTTCAGATTGGTTTATTCCTTTCTGATTCCCAGCCCCTCCTAGCTGATGCATTATCAATTCAAGAAGCTAGGACTTTTGATTCACAAACCCTGGTCAAAAGCATCCCTTTGAATTCCAATAGGAGATACTGGACTCTCACAATCCCCAATCAGATCTGAGCCAACTTGGGCTATCCCAGCCCCCATTCTAATGATCTGCTCAGGTTTCCCAACCCCCACCTAGCAAATTCTAGCCCTCCCTGAAATCCAGGGAGGAGCCAACTTGGGACTCCACCCACAGGCCTCTTTAGCTAAATCTCTCATTATAAAAGAGCCAAGCTGGAGCCCTCTCTTTGCAGAGGTCCCAAACATGGCAGCCTTACACCTGGCATGCCAAGGATCTCTGCCCACTGGAACACTGTTTCCAGTGCCCTCTTATCTCTACCTTCACCTTTTACTAACTAGACTTTAACCTTACTTCCAAATCCCAATCTAGGTTATCAATCTAGGTGTTTGGGTCTATAAATTCCTTTACAGGGGATTCTTGTGTTGCTACTAGACCTCATTTAACTCTATATTCTTGCACCAAATCCAAAGGAGTTGTAGGGGAGTTCTATTTGACTCTCTGTACCCCAAACCTGCCACTAGACCTCAATTAAATCTAATTTCATTTAGGTACCCCAATTCTAGACCTTATCATTTGGTTCCCTGACCAAAATCCCTGAAAACTAGACATAATTTGGTGACCAAATGGAATCTTAACCTTTTCAGGGCACTCAGAACCAATCTGGGTTTTGAGCTGTAGGTGCAGTATTCTTCCGGGAAGAATATCTGCACTCCTTCTTTCGTCTCACCCTATCTCTAAAGATACTGGGCACCCAGACCGGGTCTGGGCTGTGGGCAGTATTCTCCCATGGAGAGTACTTGCATTTCAGGCAAAAAGGCCACTTTTTGTCACAGTCTAATTTTAAGAATAGCAGCTCAAGAAAATCCAGAACTCTGGATGAGGTAAAAGACTTTTTCCTTTCCCTATCCTGCAGTGGACACACAAGCCACTTGGTCAGGCTTGGGTTGTTGTTAGAGCTCTGTGCTCGGGCACAATTCTCTACAAATTGCTGCAGATTGACGAAAGGCCTCCTTTTGTCTCACTGTCTCTAGAGATACCAGAGAGGCTGCAAGAATTTGGAAAACTAAAAGCTTTTACCTGTCCACAATCTAGACACACTTCTGCCTCTAAAATCCTTCCAGAGACAAAGGACCAACCCCTTCATTTTATAGATGAGGATAAGACAAGAAAGCCTTAAATGATGAAGTGACTTGTCCAAAGGTTGGTCATCATTGGTGGCCCTCTCACGAGGCTCGGGTTAGGATTTGTCTGGGCACCGGGGACGCCTGGGCAGACAAATTCCTGTTTCTTTGTTTCACCTTCCTAGAGACGTCTAGAAAGGTTGCTATAGAAAAAGAAAGTTCTTGAGCTTGTGGCAAGATGGGTCAGCTTCCCTCCTCCATGTCCAGAGATTCTCCTTTAAGCTGTCTGTTAATGCAGAGACAAACACTGGGTGTGAGAAAAATACCTCAATCTCAAGACCTGAACTCTGAATAAATTAGCTGAATTCCAATCCCTCTCCACCCACCAACTCTCTGGCAAGTCCATTCTTAAAAGTGTTTCTTTCTCTTTCAAACACTAGGACTGATACTTTACCTCTGCCCTCAGGCAAAAAGCAGTGAGCCAAACAAACCCAGCACACTTGTCTCTTTCAAAGACCTGGGACTCACCCACCCCCTCAACTTTTTTTTTCAGGGTCCAAGGCCAAAAGTAGAGGAGCCCATTCTGAGTCCTCGATGTTTCTTCCACTCTGCTGCTAACACCTGTTGGTTTCCCTTTAACTCTCTAACCTGAGACTCTCAGCTCTCTTCTTCTCAGGGCAACTTCTGCCTCCTGAAAGAAACACTCAGAGCAGATGTGGCCTGTTAATACAAATCTCTTCCAGACTTTGGCCTGTAGGAAACTGTCTGAGGAGACCTCAGTCTCTGTCCTGAGTTCGAGCAGGAAGAACACTGGAGAAACTACATCAGCAAACACCACAGGGCTGAACTGGCCCCTTGGCATCCTGCTCCCTGATAGGAAATTGGGGTCTGGACCTGTTTCCCCTTTTATCCCAGGGCAGTCCTAACACTTCAGGGCGGGTAAGCTGGGTAGGCAATGCTGATGCTTGGCACCCTCTTTGATCCCTTCCACCCCTCCCCCTTAAGAGTGAGAAAAGTAGGAAGGAAGATTCAGGATCTTTGCTTATTGAGGAACCAACTCTCTTCTTTTAAAGAAAAGCAGTACAGTTAAAAGATTTCCAAGAGCTTAAACTGCATTCTTCTCTTGACTAGATACCAAGGCCTCCTGCCTCCCCTGACTTCTGAGTCCACACCCTTTAATCCCAACCCCAGGAGAAATTAGCTTTCCTGGAAATTAAGAGTGAAAGGGCTAAACTTTAGGCTACTTAACACCTTTTACTATAGACAAATAATCTTTTGCTCCTAGCATTTTCTCCTACTTCTCTTTGATAGTTAAATGGGCCATCAGCATTCTACAAGCAGCCCACAGAAGTGACCTAATCCATTTCCCCATTCCAGAAAGTCGCCTCCACCCTGGATGACAGCCCACTTTTAATCTGCTCCTGAGATCTTTTTCTCTAGGCTTCAAATTTTGGATTCCCAACTTGCCCTTTAGTCTGGAGAACATGGGACAACTGACCCAGACAAGCACCCCTTAGATGCCCTGCTGCCATCCCCAAACCCCACACCTCATGCCTTACAAATCTCCACAACCCTTGTCAGCTTGAAGCAGTTAAGAGGAGATTGTCGCCCTTTTTCCCACATGCATTTGGAGGTGACTGCTTGTGGGGAGAATGAAGAGGGGACCCTGGAACTCTGAAGATCCTTGGAGAAAATGTTCAATTCTGCCTCAATAAGAGACCCTGCCCCAAGTCTTTTTTTCTTAAATGAATTTAAGTTTTAAGTGCTTGAGGGGGGAATGATGAGGGTTGTGGCCCTTTAAGAAACTAGTCCTTGCAGATTCATTTATTCCTTTCTGATTCCCAGCCCCTCCTAGCTGATCAATTCAAGAAGCTAGGACTTTTGATTCACAAATCCAGGTTAAAAGCATCCCTTTGAATTCCAATAGGAGATATCCTGGCTCTCACAACCCCCATCAGATCTGAGCCAACTTGGGCTGTCCCAGCCTCCATTCTAATGATCTGCTCAGGTTTGCCAACCCCCACCTACCAAATTTTAGCCCTTGCTGAAATCCATCGAGATACCAATTTGGGACTTCACCCACAGGCCCTTTAGTTAAATCTCTCATTATAAAAGAGCCAGACTGGAGCCCTCTCTTTGAAGAGGGCCTAAACATGCCATCACCATTCCTGGCACCAAAGACTCCCTGCCCACTGGAATCCTATTTCCCTTGCCCTTTTATCTCTACCTTCAACTTTTACTAATTTATACTTTAACTTTACTTCCAAACTCCAAAATAAACCTCGTTTATCAATCTAGGTTTTCAGGTCTGTAAATTCCCTTAAAGGGGACTCTGTGCCTACTAGACCTCATTTAACTCTATATCCTTGCGCCAAATCCAAAGGTTTGCAGGGGAGCTCTATTTGACTCCCTATACCCGAACTTGCCACTAGACCTGAATTAAACCCTAATTTCATTTAGGCACCCTATATCTAGACCTCATGAAAGAGATGAAGTGTAGAATATGAGGCAAAGAGACAAGGAAAATTCAGGTGGATTGCTGAGTATAAAAGATGGAATAATGTTCCAACAAGTTTTAAGATAATTGACAGTTTTTGAAGGGCATTCAAAGTTAAGCAGAGTTTATATTTGATTATAGAGAGATGGGAATGCCATTGGAGAATGACAGAATTAATCTGTGCTTAAGAAAAATCCCTTTGGCATCAATCTGGAGGATGCAATGAGTAATATGTCAGGAAACCAACTAGAAGACCTTTATAATAATTTGAGAAAGGGTCAAATGGGACAGAAATATTAAAATTTTGCAGCTACTTGCATAAATGAACATAAGAAAAAGTAGAGTTGAAGATAATTCTAAGGTACCTTGTATATTGAACCTCCTAGGCCTTGAATTTTGAAGATGTGTTTGGATAATGAACATCACTCTCTTAGTATATTATCTCATCATAGTAATTTTTCTTCAATCTATAGAATTGGGAGTGTTTTTTACAAAGTATTCTCTTCCTTAGCAAAATTTATTAAGCAAACATAGTATGTGAACTCTCTTGTCTTTACAGAGCGGTCTTAGAAACTGAGTTCTCAGAGAGTATATTGTTGCTCAAAGTATATGAGCCCTTTGATCTCAGAAGTGAGATGAATGAGGCAGAAGACTCATAGAGTGTGAAAAGAGCTCCAGTTTATTATGCCGTACAGCCTTGTTGATACACATTTTTGTAAGCGTGATCAGCACATGAACAGTAGACAATCCCCAATCACCATTCAGAGAAGTAGCTCGTATGCAGGGTCTCTGCCAATGGGAGGAGAGCCGATCCAGCGATTTAGCAGCTCACTCACAGGCAAGGGGCCTTGTCAAGGCATCTCTGCTTACAATTCTGTGACCCTGAGACCAAATACCTTTTCCCATGGTCACAAATCACTGCTCCTTGCTCAAACAAAGGCTTTCTGCAATGTGGCACAAAACTTATTGTGCACCAAAGGTCGAGATGACCTCTGTTACTTTCTCTCCTCAGTGTCCTATACCTTAGCAATTCTCCCTTTTTATCTTTTAGATAAAAAGTCCTTTCTTGAGCTGCAACCTCTGAAAAGATGGTGGAGAAAGATCTATAAAAGCATCCTAATATTAACAGGGCAACCACAAAACAATAACAACACCCAGGACAATCCATGATTCTTATTTTAACCATCATGAAGAGGTATTATCAAACCAATGTATGATTTTTTTTAGCAGTTTTAATTGGATTCAAATCTTCATGAGAAGCTTTCTCTAAAAAAATGCTAATTTATATAAACTTTTTATGTCACCTTTAATTGTGTTATTGAGAGATAAACCACTCAAATGCCTCTCCCAATCATAATCTTGCCCTGTATGATTATACAGCAAAGGGGTTCCATATCCTAACAGTATATAATCTAGCAGGGAAGATAGAGCTACAGAATATAAGGAATTCTCTACAATGAATAAACTTTGAGAATTTTAAGAGAAGCAATCATCTTACATGAAAGGGAAATTTTTTTCCCCATCTTAACCCTTAATATATCTTCAAACTGTTCATTGTTTCTAGGAAGCCAGGAAATTACACATTTAATCTTATTCGCAGTAAATTACATTCATGACATAATGGCTACCATTTGTTGAAAATCATAAAATATAAAAGAGTCAATAAAAAGGTTTGTGCTAGAGAGTTGATTTTTGATTCCTTAATAAACCAGGAAAACCCTTTGCAAATGTCTCCTAGTTCCATAGTAGCCCAACCTTTTTTTTTCCTGGGGTTTATGTTTTAAACATAAGTGCACATACCAAAACCAGTTATAATGACCAATTTCTTTTTAGTTCTCTAATTATTCCCATCCATTCATAAATACCAGTAACTTTTTTAAGCTCTTGGGATTTTCATGAAAGACCCCATGAGCTGCATGATCATACATTCAGATTCGGGAAAATAGATTAAAACAGTTCAATGCAATTTGAAAGACTTTAAATGTGGTTAATAACTTCCAGTTCTCCATATTATGTTTTTAAAATGCATTGTGTTGCTAGGGATTCAGGTTCCCTAATAAAACAGTTCTTAGTGTATCTCTTGCAGAAGAAAACTACAATGACCAGTTTAGGGAAAGTGGTGTAAATCCTGGGAGAAATAAATATTCCCTATAATGATTGCAAATTCTAGCTCTAATAGAAATGGAGTGAAAGTATAATAAATTTTCTTTATAATTCTGTATGTTAAATATTCATATACCTAAAATTAGAATTGGAAAAAAGTCAATGAACAGGATAAGTATAAAAGGAACTGTACCTAAGTGTCTTGTTTTGTTTTCAGATTGCCATAAATAATGGATTAGATCATGGACGAGGTGCCAAATGAATTGTACTTTGAAGGAAAGGAGTAGTTTCATCAGACAGATATGGCAGTGAAGGGAAACAAATCAAAAATCATCCATTAAAGAATAAAGATACCAAACATATACATGATTTCTGACTCTCAGTTGCCCTATCTGTAAGATGAATTTGGGCTAGATGACTTTTGAGATCCCTTACAACTCATTGGAACTTATGATACTGTAAATTCCACTTATAAAAAAGTAGAGACATTGTAGGAGCCCTGGATCCTTAACAATGTTTGATCAATGATCCTCAAATTTTGAGGAATCGGTAACAATTTATTGCTTTACTGATTTTAGAATTTTTAATCAGCTGCCCCCAGTATCTTACATTAGTGCTATCTTTATCCATTCTCTAATTTATAAATGCAAAGTAAAATTTCCTTGAGAATTTGGCAACACCATTTGTGATACCAGTATTACCCTAAGATAGAATAAAGCTGGTGTCAAGAATCATTAATCTTCACTCACAAAGCAGTTGGAAAAACAACAACATTTTAATTCAGTTAAATATCTGCTGAGTAGCTTATTAGGAATTGGATTTTTCCCAAATACAGTAAAATTCTGATTAACTGGAAGGCTCAAAGACTGTTCTTATATGGGTCCAAGACTTATTGGGGAGGCCGAGTCCCCAGGAGATGATGGAACTTCATTAAAGACTGTGCAGTTGGCTTAAATCCTTGTAGTGAGTGTCTGGGCACAAAAGATACCAAAACAAAAATACCTGAGCTCCGAGAAGCAGCTTGAGTTCTGATAATAATGTAAACTTCTCATGATCATATTTTGATATTCTATTTTTCAGCATTCTCTTAGACTAATAACTATATTATCTACTCACCCAGATTCCTTGAATTGGATAACCTTCCCCTTAACTGAAGTCTTCCCTAATTACTAACACAAGATGGCTCTGGATTAATTGTCACAATTGTGCATAACAGGGGTGAATAATTATCGGTTATTAAACATTTATTAAGCACCTACTATGTGCCACGTACTCTATGAACCATAAGGGATACAGAAAAAGACAACCATATGCTTCCTGGCCTTAAGTAGTTCACTGTTTAACAGGGAAGAGCTTATAGTCTAGTGACAGTTACCTGGAGGAAGCTAGGTAACGTAATGGATAGAGTGCTAGATCTGGAGATCAAGAATTCAGTTCTGGCCTCAGACACTTATTGGTTGTATGACCTGAAGAAATCACTTAATTTCTGTCTGCCTTAGTCTTCTTATAATAGCACTTGCCTCAGATTTATTGGAAGGTTCAAATGAAATAATTTTTAAAATGCTTAGCAAGTACTTAGCATATTGTTTGATTTTTTTTCTTCCCATCCTTCCTGATGATTAGCTAAAAAGTTGATTCTCTGCAATTTGGAACTATGCACAAAGGACTATAAAACTGTGCATACTGGATTTATGTCACTACTGGATCTATATCCAAAAAAAAAAAATCATAAAAAAGGAAAAAGGATACACATGTGCAAAAATGTTTGTAGCAGCCCTTTTTGTAGTGATGAGAAACTGGAAATTTAGTGGATGCCCATCAGTTGGGGAATGACTGATAAGTTATGGTATATGAATATAATGGAATATTATTGTTCTATAAAAAATGATAAGCAATCTGATTTCAAAAAATCCTGGAAAGACTTATATGAACTGATGCTGAGTGAAGTGAGCAGAACAAAAAGAACATTGTACACTACAACAACAAGATTATGTGATGATCAACTCTCATGAACTTGACTATTCTCAACAATGCAATGATTCAAGGAAATTCCAATAAACGAGATTAGAATGGAAATTGCCATCCCCATCCAGAGAGAGAACTATGGAGCCTGAATGTGAATCTAAGCACAGCATTTTCACTCTTTTTGTTGTTGGTGGTGGTTTTCTTATGTTTTTTTTTTTTTTTTTTTTTCCCCTTTTTGGTCTGATTTTTCTTACACAATGTGACAAATACAGAAATAAAAAAGAATTGCACATATTTAACCTATATCATGCTGCCTTGGGGAAGGGAAAGGTAAAAAAGAGAAAGAGAAAGAGTCTTACAAAAACGAATGTTGAAAATTATCTTTACATGTATTTTGAAGAAATAAAATACAATTGAAAAGTTTAAAAAATAAAGTTGAAGTTCTGATGTGTTGTAGACAAAACTTTCAGGGCAGCCTGACTTTTAACTTTGCCAATGAAGAATTTTTCAGCCCACAAAGACTCAAATATCTTTTCATTTCCAATTTAACCTCTTTCTCACCTTACCTTTAGTGACATATACATATTTGGCTTAGTTTATCTTGCTTGAGCTACGGGTTTGGGGCATGGGGGAGGAGAATAAGGCAGGATGGAAAATTTCCATTTTACCAGCATGTTGGATTGAGCTGCCTTAAAGCTTGAAACTGCTTTTCCTAATACTGACTTTTTTTTTTTTTTTCCTAGTCCTGCCCTTTTACTTTCAAGGCTGGGAGTGTGGCTCTATCCCCTGCAGAGGCAGAATGGCTGGTTCTGAAGGAGGCTCTGGTATATGGCTGCCAATGATACAGATTGAAGCCACAGGAAATAATAGTTTTGTTCTAACCATGGGAAGGTATTAGGGAAACTTTCTTATGCCTCTTTCTTTCCTGTTCCTTTACCTTCTAGATTCAAAGAAAGCTTTTTTTTTTTTTTTTTTTTTTTTTCTCCATAAAAATTCCTTCATAAAGTTTCTTACTTCTTTGTCTAGAATTTATGACATGAGTAATTAGAATTATACATGGCAACCTAATGCCAAACACAGCCTATTCAAAAGACTCAAAATGATGAGGTCTAGAATTGGGATACTTAAATGAAATTAGGGTTTAATTGAGGTCTAGTGGCAGGTTCGGGGTACAGGGAGTCAAATAGAGCTCCCCTGCAATTCCTTTGGATTCGGTGCAAGGATAAGGAGTTAAATGAGGTCTAGTGGCAGCACAAGAGTCCCCTGTAATGGAATTTACAGATCCAAAAACCTAGATTGATAAAAAGAGGTTTATTATGGGGTTTGGAAGTAAAGTTAAAGTCTAGTTAGTAAGATTGACGGTAGAAAGCATTTAGGGTTAGGGTACCGGAATAGAATTCCAGTGGACAGAGATCCTTGGGATGCCGGGCATACAGCTGCCATGTATGGGACCTCTGCCAATAGAGGGCTCCAGCTTGGCTCTTTTATAATGAGAGATTTAGCTAAAGGGGCCTGTGGATGGAGTCCCAAGTTGGCTCAGATCTGATGGGGGTTGTGAGAGCCAGGATATCTCCTATTGGAATTCAAAAGGATGCTTTTGACCTGGATTTGTGAATCAAAAGTCCTAGCTTCTTAAATTGGTAATGCATCAACTAGGAGGGGCTGAGAATCTGAAAGGAATAAATCAATCTGCAAGGACTAGTTTCTTAAAGGGCCACAACCCTCATCATTCCCCCCTCAAGCACTTAAAACTTAAATTCATTTAAGAAAAAAAGACTTGGGGCAGGGTCTCTTATTGAGGCAGAATTGAACATTTTCTCCAAGGATCTTCAGAGTTCCGGGGTCCCCTCTTCATTCACCCCTCAAGCAGTCACCTCCAAATGCATGTGGGAAAAAGGGCGACAATCTCCTCTTAACTGCTTCAAGCTGACAAGGGTTGTGGAGATTTGTAAGGCATGAGGTGTGGGGTTTGGGGATGGCAGCAGGGCATCTAAGGGGTGCTTGTCTGGGTCAGTTGTCCCATGTTCTCCAGACTAAAGGGCAAGTTGGGAATCCAAAATTTGAAGCCTAGAGAAAAAGATCTCAGGAGCAGATTAAAAGTGGGCTGTCATCCAGGGTGGAGGCGACTTTCTGGAATGGGGAAATGGATTAGGTCACTTCTGTGGGCTGCTTGTAGAATGCTGATGGCCCATTTAACTATCAAAGAGAAGTAGGAGAAAATGCTAGGAGCAAAAGATTATTTGTCTATAGTAAAAGGTGTTAAGTAGCCTAAAGTTTAGCCCTTTCACTCTTAATTTCCAGGAAAGCTAATTTCTCCTGGGGTTGGGATTAAAGAGTGTGGACTCAGAAGTCAGGGGAGGCAGGAGGCCTTGGTATCTAGTCAAGAGAAGAATGCAGTTTAAGCTCTTGGAAATCTTTTAACTGTACTGCTTTTCTTTAAAAGAAGAGAGTTGGTTCCTCAATAAGCAAAGATTCTGAATCTTCCTTCCTACTTTACTCACTCTTAAAGGGGAGGGGTGGAAGGGATCAAAGGGGGTGCCAAGCATCAGCATTGCCTACCCAGCTTACCCGCCCCTGAGGTGTTAGGACTTCCCTGGGATAAAAGGGGAAACAGGTCCAGACCCCAATTTCCTATCAGGGAGTAGGATGCCAAGGGGCCAGTTCAGCCCTGTGGTGTTTGCTGATGTAGTTTCTCCAGTGTTCTTCCTGCTCGAACTCAGGACAGAGACTGAGGTCTCCTCAGACAGTTTCCTACAGGCCAAAGTCTGGAAGAGATTTGTATTAACAGGCCACATCTGCTCTGAGTGTTTCTTTCAGGAGGCAGAAGTTGCCCTGAGAAGAAGAGAGCTGAGAGTCTCAGGTTAGAGAGTTAAAGGGAAACCAACAGGTGTTAGCAGCAGAGTGGAAGAAACATCAAGGACTCAGAATGGGCTCCTCTACTTTTGGCCTTGGACCCTGAAAAAAAAAGTTGAGGGGGTGGGTGAGTCCCTGGTCTTTGAAAGAGACAAGTGTGCTGGGTTTGTTTGACTCACTGCTTTTTGCCTGAGGGCAGAGGTAAAGTATCAGTCCTAGTGTTTGAAAGAGAAAGAAACACTTTTAAAAATGGACTTGCCAGAGAGTTGGTGGGTGGAGAGGGATTGGAATTCAGCTAATTTATTCAGAGTTCAGGTCTTGAGATTGAGGTATTTTTCTCAAACCCAGTGTTTGTCTCTGCATTAAGAGACAGCTTAAAGAAGAATCTCTGGACATGGAGGAGGGAAGCTGACCCATCTTGCTACAAGCCTGAAAACTTTCCAATTCTATAACACAACCTTCTCTAGATGTCTCTAAGAAGATCCAACAAACGCTCTCTTCAGTAAGTGGGCTATTTGTCAATATACAGGAATTCATTTGTGCCTTGTGTCCCTGGAGCAATGGCTCCCCAACTGTCCTGGCCATAATTCCCTGGAATTTTGAACTGCCCCCACTATAGAAGGGTGCTATGTTGGGCTTGCCTCAGTGAAAACCTCCTGAGAGAGCCACCAATGAGGGCAGGGTAGTGAGAGGTATGTAGCTCCTTGCTTAACTCTAGACAGTATTCATATTCTATAGCTCCAGGGCTCCTTGAGCTGCAATGCCAGAGAAACTGAGGTAGAATTGTGACAAGCCAGAGTAAGGGAGAATTTGTCAGGGGCCAGGTATAGAACAGAGAACAAGTCTAGAGAGAGCTTGAGAAAAAGACAACAGGAAAGACAGGCCTCTTTCCTAAAGGTGTTCACCGAATTGAAGTTAAGGAGTTTTGAGAATAGGTTCCATCTTTCCCAACTCCTCATTTCCTGCTGTAGTCAGAGAATAAGAAGAAGAAAGAAAGAAAGAAAGAAAGAAAGAAAGAAAGAAAGAAAGAAAGAAAGAAAGAAAGAAAGAAAGAAAGAAAGAAAGAAAGAAAGAAAGAAAGAAAGAAAGAGAGAGAGAGAGAGAAAGAGAGAGAAAGAGAGAGAGAGAAAAAAAAGAAAAGAAAAGAAAAAAGAAGCCATGTTTACTCTCTTAAAAATTAATTTAATTTGCCTTGATTTGGAATTTTATTCCAAAGCTATCATTCCAAAGGTATTTCTTAAAGCTGCAACCTGGCCAGGGTTGGAGCCTAGAAAAGAAATCTTTAATTGTTGGCAGGAGCATAGAATACTAGTCCAGAAAAATAGGAGAAATATGCTAAGAGAAAAAGGTCTTGGGACTGAGAAAATTTAGGAGTTAAGAGAGAAAAGTTCCCACCTATAAGGTTAGGTAGGAAAGTGAGAGAGAGAGAGAGAGAGAGAGAGAGAGAGAGAGAGAGAGAGAGAGAGAGAGAGAGAGAGAGAGAGATGGGTTTCAGGAGATAGCTAGGCTATTTATCTCCTATCCAGGAGCATGTGAGGAAGGTTTAAGTAAATGCCCTATGGCTAGGAAAAATAACCAAGAGCAGTTTGAAATCCCCTGCTTTTTTGTAAACAGCCTTGTGAACATGCAAAAGCATAATTTTGAGGCTTCTACAGTTAAAAGGCTGTGAAGGGAGACACTGCTCTAAGGCAGGATGACCAAATCAGGGAAACCGAGTTCTGTTTAAAATGTTTGGGACAAACTTTAAAATGTATGGGACAAGCTTCCTGAAGGCTGGAAGTTGCAGCTCAGCTAGTTTAAGAGCTAGGTAAAAGGTCTGAAAGGGGCATGGCCTGCTTGTCTAGATTGCAGGCAAAGTTTCTTTTTAAAAGTTGGTGGAAAATTTTTCTGGAGATTTGAGAAAATTAGGATTGAGTCCCCAATCTCCCCACTGTCCCCAAGAAGGGGACAGGATAGGAGCATTAAAATGGCAGGTTGCCAAGCCATACAGAAGAGGTCTGAAAAAGGCCTTGAGTTCTGTGATCCCCACTCTGTGGGGGAGAGGTAGGGGGAGGAAAGGCCAGAGCGAGGGTGGGGGAGAAAGAGATGCCATCTTACCTGGTGCATCCCGAATGTTGAGGGCTGCTCTAGTGGTTTCATGCTGGAACTTGAGAGCAGGGTAGCTCAGCTAAGCCCCCAAACCTTGCTGGGAGAGTAAAACCTGAAGGAGATAGTCCCACTCCTGTCTAGGGAGTAGCAACTGGGTAGAGACATATCTCCAAGTTCACCCCAATTCAGTGACCTTTCTCCTCATGGCTACAGCCTGACCATTACAGACTCCATTGTATTTAACAGTGGAATGGGAGAAAGGTTCAAACATAGATTCTCTTAAGTTTCTCAGGTTATCTCCCCAGAACAGATCAAAGAGAGTCCTGGCCTGGGACCCCTGAGAGGGGTGGTGTTCCCAGAATGGCTAAGTGTCTCCTTGTTCTGGAGGCAGTGTTAAAGAGACACTTCCTCTTCTGTCACAGAGTTCCTGCCTGAGGGCAGGGCTTCCATGTGAGAGAGAAAAAGGATTAGAAATGCTTTGAGATGCAAAAGAAAGTCCTTTGTCTCTGGAAGGATTTGGACAGAGGGAGTTTCCTCAAGCCAAACATCTGCTAAGGAAGGATTTTAGAAGCAGAGGTGTATCTAGATTGTAGACTGGTAAAAGCTTTTTATTTTTCCAATTCTTACGGACTCTCTCATATCTCTAAAGGCCTTCTGTCTCTCCACAGCAATCTTAAAGAATTGTGCCTGAGCATACAGCTCTAACAATGACCCAAGCCTGACTGAGGGGCTTGGGTGTCCACTGCAGGATAGGGAAAGAAAAAAAGTCTTTTACCTCATCCAGAGCCTTTAGCTTGGCTCTTTTATAATGAGAGATTTAGCTAAAGGGACCTGTGGATGGAGTCCCAGGTTGGCTCAGATCTGGGTGGGGGTTGTGAGAGCCTGGGTCTCCTGAGAGCCTGGGTCTCCTATTGGAATTTAAAAGGGTGCTTTTGACAAGATCTGTGAATCTTGAATTGATACTGCATCAGCTAGGAGGAGCTAGGAATCCAAAAGAAATAAATCAATCTTTAAGAATTAATTTCTTAAAGGGATCACAACCCACATCAAAACAATAATAAAAGACCCAGAGACATAGGGACAATGAAGACAATTATTTAGCTAACTCTTCCCCTTTTGCCTAGACAATACCCCCACTTTTGAAATGAAAAAATCCAGATGAATGAGTTTTCCATAAAACCAAATCTATTGTTTATTCCATGTATTTCAAATTACATTTTATTTAAAAAAAAAAAAAAATTACAGTAGTAAGCAGGATGATGCACTGAAGAGAACATGACCCAAAGATTTGGGTTTGAATCTCAGGTTTGCTAATCACACTTAAGTCATTTAACCCCTGAATCCCTTAATATCATCATATGTAAAATGAAAGATTGCATTAGATGAGGGGTATTTAACCTATTTTGTGACATGAATCCTGATGGAATCCTGCTTCCAGGGGAGATGTAGCAATAAGTCTAAGGCCACCTGATCTTGGGAGTGATGCAGTTTAAAATGATATATTTCCTCCCCTATCTTCTAAGGGAGAGGCAGTGATAACTTGAAGGTACCTTTGTGTTGGGAATGCTGTCATTCCACAAACATTATTATTGGCTGTCAAATAATAATCTGTTGGTGAGTGACGATGAAGTTTCTGATACAATAAGGGGTGTATACCAGATCATTCCTTAAATCCACCTTTAAGTCATAAAATTAGCATATAAATGATATGAAGTACTTGATCTTTTTCCTATAAAATTTTCTTCCTTCTGGTACTTTGCTAATTTTTTTAAAATTTCACCCACTGTAATTGGCCTTACAATTATAATAATCTTTACCCCTTGACTTGGGATGGATCCAAGCCTGCAAATTCTTTTAAGATACCTCATAATACTGGTCTGGAACCCCAACCTTTTTGGGGTCTCCTTTGAATCCCAATATTTGAGACCTGGACAGGAATCAAATCTACAACCTTCACATTATCAGCAGCAAGCCAAGGCAGTATGAGATGGGAAACCAGTCAGCCTCTACATTTTGTAACCCTCTGTTTCTCTGTTTCTGTTGCAGAAATGTATGCAGAAAACAAAACAGTTTTCTGATTTGTAAAGAGAAATAATAATGGTTATTGTTGTAAAGATCACATAATTGCAAAAGTGCTTAGCAAGAAGCAAATGCTATATGAATAGTAATTGTTGCATTGGATATGATTGCTTCATATTTGATAATTCTACATATAGATATGACTAACATACAATGCCAATGTTGAGATAAATAATTGTCTGATGGATCATTAAGTCAATGAGCAATTATTGGAGAGGAATTCCATAAGTTACTTAGAGGGATGCCATCCTGAACTGTCACAGGGGATGTCTTATCTGAGCAAGAGCTGGAAGGACAACCTTGGTTTCTGCTCATATCCTTCTGACTCAGTTTCCCAGTTCTATTCCTTTGTTTCTCACCTGATTATTGCCTGAGTCTGGCTATGAGGTAGATTTATTACCACATGATTGGTTGTCAACTGTGACCATTACCTAACTTAGAAAAGCCTTTTGCTCTGAATTGATGAATGGTGTGACTAGTCCCTAGGAGAATCAACTCCCTTGGACCCAATCCTAAACTTGTTGCTTACTTCTCAAAGCAATTTGACTCAGTGTCCTTGTAGAACCCCTCTTAACCGATGGCTGCAATAACCCTTCTAATTGAGGAAGCCTCTAAGCTAAGCATTGGCCAGCCATTCTAACTGCCCATCAGGTTCAGAGAATTTTGGAAGCCGAAGGTCATCAGTAGCTTGCTAGTGGGAAGTTTACCAGGCATCAGGCTCTCCTGTTTGTGATTACCACGTTAGCACCCTGGATACCTTAGAATCAGCCAGAACCAGGATAAGCAAAAGTCTTTATTCTTGGTCTTGAGCAGTAGAAGTCAAGGGAATGGACATGCAGGATCTCTGCAACCTCACCTCATCGTCTGTCTCGTAGAAGTGACTCTGGCTAGTCTCACTGCACCTCCTAGTCCCTCCCACAATTCTCTGTATACACCAAACAATTGGGCTAGCACAGGATAGTGGGAAGGGCCATTTTCTAAGCATATTCTTATAGAGTATTGTCCAATCAGTAATTAGCCTCAAGTGCTTGATTGTCTGACCTCAGTGCATTAACTCAAGAGTTTCAGCCCTTTACACCTGTTAGACACCCCCAATTTGACTCTCTGAATCCTGCCACTCTGCTCCCTGACAGTATTCAGTAGGAGAGTCTGTCTACTGTATCATCCTGACTTGAGAGACATTCCTCTTAACAACCCAGACAGTGAATGGTTTGCTGATGGTCCTAGATTTCTTGAATAACAGGGAAAGGAAGACAGGTTTCTCTATGGAGAGCCTCAATAGCACATTAGAGGCTAAGCCACTTCCCTCCGCACCTCTGCTTAGTAGGCCAAACTCTTTGCCATCACCAGAGCTTTAGAATTGGGGAAAGGAATGAAAGTAACCATCTATACTGACTCCAAATTGGCCTTTCATGTTTTGCATGGGTCTATATGGAAAGAAAGAGTATGCAGGGGGAAATTCTACAATTACCACAAGCTGTCCATAAATCCAGAGAGTTTTCTGTTATGTTTTGTAAAGGACTCCAGAAGGGGGATTAATTTCTGATCACCTTCTAATCCCAGAGGCTAACCAGTGGAAAGTTCTCTTTGGCCTACACCAAACTACTCACTTGGGAAAGAATATCCTCCAGTCCCTCGTGAAACCTATTTTCAAAGGCCACAAACTGGGAGAAACAATTAAACAGGTCTGCCAGGCTTGCCCAGTTTGTGCCCAAGTAAATCCTGAAGGGCTATTAAATCCCCTTTTCCAAACTCATCTAGAGGAGGGGTGCATACCCAGGAGAAAACTGGCAGATAGATTTTACACTGCTTTTGGTTTTTGTCAACACCTTTATTAATTGGGTAAAAGCCTTCTCTTGCAAGACTTAAAAGGCTCAGGAATTATCAAAGTTTTTACTAAAGGAGATCATACCTTGTTTTGGTCTGCCAAGCTTTGTAAAGAGTGGCAATGGCTCAGATTTCACTTCTCAAAGAACCCAAGCTGTGGCTGAGGCATTTTAGATTAATTATTATTTCCACTCTGCCTGTCATCCTCTCTATCCAATGCTTAACGCCTTTTAAGCATTAAGGTGTTTGCACCTCAGGCCACCTGAGAACTCTTTTCACTATGTGTAATACCACTGTTCTACCCCCAGCCCCTATACCTTTGAGGAAACAAAAGTGGGGATTTGGGGCCTCATCTCCCCCTCCAAGTCTTCCTCTCAGTGGGGTTTCTGTTTGCTGTCCCTATTAACTCCTGATTATTCTTTTTTTTTTTTTTTTTTTTTGCTCATTTTTGGCCCATGCATTTTTAATCTACTTGTGAGCTTTGTTTCTTTCAGACTAAACTATGAATTTCCAATTGCTTGTTCAACCTGAATATCACCTGCTACCTGATTCTGACACTCAGCATCCCCTAGATGTTGCTGCCATCATCTTCAGGTCACATGTCTCCCCTTCTTAGACTGGATTCTGCTAGATAGGGCCAGCTCTATGTCAAGAGGTAATGCTATGATATGCAAGTGAATTGTGTTTAATGAGGGAAGCTTCATTTTCCTCTCCAGAGCCATCTGGGTCCAGTGGCAAGATAGAAATGAAGGCAACTGGAGATGGCCCCAGATAAAATGGGAGACCTTGGTCTTTTTAAAAATTTTTGTTATATATTTTTTTCTTTTTTCTTTTTTTTATTACAGCTTTTTTATTTACAAGATATATGCATGGGTAATTTTTCAGCATTAACCCTTGCAAAACCTTTTGTTCCAATTTTTCCCTTCCTTCCTTCTACCCCCTCCACTAGCTGGAAGGTAGACCAACACATGTTAAATGTTAAAGTAAATGTTAAATACAATATATGTATACATATCCATACAGTTATTTTGCTGCAAAAGAAGAATCAGACTTTGAAATAATGTACAATTAATCTGTGAAGGAAATCAAAAATGCAAGCAGACAAAAACAGAGGCATTGGAAATGCTATGTGTTGATTCACATGCATTTCCCAGAGTTCCTTCACTGTGTATGGCTGGTTCTATTCATTATTGAATAAGTGGAACTGATTTGGTTCATCTCATTGTTGAAGAGAGCCATGTCCATCAGAATTGATCATCATATAGTATTGTTGTTGAAGTATATAATGATCTCCTGGTCCTGCTCATTTCACTCAGCATCAGTTCATATAAGTCTTTCCAGGCCTCTCTGTATTCATCCTATTGGTCATTTCTTACAGAACAATAATATTCCATAACATTCATATACCATAATTTACCCAACCATCCTCCAATTGATGGGCATCCACTTAAGTTCCAGTTTCTGGGCTCTACAAAAAAGGCTGCCACAAACATTCTTGCACAAACAAGTCCCTTTCCCTTTTTTAAAGTCTCTTTGGGATATAAGCACAGTAGTAACACTGCTGGTCAAAGGGTATGCACAGTTTGATAACTTTTTGAGCATAGTTCCAAATTGCTCTCCAGAATGGCTGGATGTATTCGCAGTTCCACCAATAATGTATCAGTGTCCCAGTTTTCTCACATCCCCTCCAACATTCTGCATTATCTTTTCCTGTCATCCTAGCAAATCTGACAGGTGTGTAGTGATATCTCAGAGTTAATTTGCATTTCTCTGATTAATAATGATTTGGAGCATTTTTTCATATGGCTAGAAATAGTTTCAATTTCTTCATCTGAAAATTGTCTGTTCATATCCTTTAACCATTTATAAATTGGAGAATGGCTTGATTTCTTATAAATTAAAGTCAGTTCTCTATATATTTTGTAAATGAGGCCTTTATCAGAACCTTTAACTGTGAAAATGTTTTCCCAGTTTGTTTCCCTTCTAATCTTGTCTGCATTAGTTTTGTTTGTACAAAAGCTTTTCGATTTGATATAATCAAAATTTTCTATTTTGTGATCAATAATGACCTTTAGTTCTCCTTTGGTCACAAATTCCTTCCTCCTCCACAGGGCTTAGAGGTAAACTATCCTATGTTGTTCTAATTTATTTAAAATCTCATTCTTTATGCCTAGATCATGAACCCATTTTGACCTTATCTTGGTGTACAGTGTTAAATGTGGGCCAATGCCTAGTTTCTGCCATACTAATTTCCAATTTTCCCAGGAGTTTTTGTCAAACAGTAAATTCTTATCCAAAAGCTGGGGTCTTTGGGTTTGAGACCTTGGTCTTTTTAGGCTAATGTCTTCAACAAATCTCAGTTTGACTGAGGCCACACCTATTCAGTGATTAAGGGTAAGTAACAATTGAGGTAAAGAATCTTCTCTTTCACTTAGTCCAAAAAATCTAAATAATAAATGAATTAATAAATGAATCTGGGAGGAGAAGACCCTTGGGGTTTCTGGTCAAAACAGAAATGACTGCTATTTATAAGCAATGAGCAAATGGGGCTTGGCTCGGGACTTATTGGTGACCAAATAGAATCAGATCGGTTTTGGTTTAAGATCTGATCCTTAAGAGAGAAATTTAGGCAGTAAAACCCAAGATATTATGGAAGAATTCAGAGTTGTCAAAGAGAAAAAAATGCTTTTTAAGGTATCAGTATACCCTATGTGGTGGTCAAGACTTGGAAACTGAGGGGATGCCCATCCATCAATTGGGGAAGGGCTAAATAAAATGTGGTATATGACTATAATGAAATACTACTGTACTGAAGGAAATGATGAGCAGGCAGATTTCAGAAAAGGCTGGAAAGATTTACATGAATAATGTTGAGTGAAGTGAGCAGAACCAGGAGAACACAGTATACAGTAACAGCAACATTGTGCAATGATCAGTTTTGATAGACTTAGCTCTTCCCAGAAATACAATGATCTAAATCCAAAAGATTTATCGTGGAAAATACCATCCACATTCAAGGAAAAAAAAACGATGGAGTCTGAATACAGATTGAAGCATACTATTCTCACAACTTTTTGTGAGCTTTTTTACATTTTGTTCCATTTCTTCTTTTACAACATGACTAATACGGAAATATTTTGAATTTCAGTGAGGAAGGACTATGCTAAGTCACCAGCCTCCCTTTCTCCTCCAGAGCCATCTGTCTAGACAGCATCAAATCTTTGGGATTTTAATCTCCTGATGTCTGAATATAAATAATGACTAGGAACATATCTTAAATGCTCTGTGGCTCAACAAAAGAAACTGTTTCTTTTTTATTTAGAAATGAAGTAAACTTTGTAGCTGTTGGGGAAACAAACAGAGTTAAAACAGATCCATATGCTGATGTCAGGGAATTCACAATCTAAGGGAAATAAAAGGGAAGGAATCTAGATCCAACGCTTAAGGAGATCACAATTTAAACACTCACAAATAGATAGGTAAGGAAGAGTCGTCATCAGATTGCAACACAATCATAATAACATAGAAAGGCATCATTTTAGGTTGAAGGGACCTATCTTTACTTTATGGCATATGGCTTTGCAGGGACGAAATTGACTTGGACCAAAAAATTCCACCAAATGGAAGAATGGTCTAATCTAATCCATTTTTGGAGTTTCCATTTTGTACCTGGCTCTGAGCAGGGGAGAACTTTTTCTAAGTTCTAAGTAGCCCTAGAGTTTACTAGCTTTTTCTTCCTACAATTTATATAACTCCTATGACCCTTTGCAGGGCACTTTTTAGAGTCAGCAATTTTTTAGTTATAACAGTGAACTAGGAACAATATATTATTACCCATTTTACCACTAACTCAAATATGGTCTCTTCAGGACTTAGTTTTCCCATCTGCAAAATGAATAGTCTGAATTCTGAAGTACAACTTCCCACCTCACATATTGGCTAAGATAACAGGAAAAGATAAAGTGATAAATGTTGGAAGGAATGTGGAAAATTTGGGATACTAATGCATTGTCCCTGGAGTTGTGAAATGATCTGACCATTCTGGAGAGCAATTTGGAACTAAGCTCAAAGGCCTATAAAAAATGTTTGTACTATTTGATCCAACAGTCTCACTATTGAGTCTGCATTCCAAAGGACCTGCAAGTGCAAAAAAAAACAAATGTTTGTAGCAACCCTTTTTGGAATGGCAAGGAACTGGAAATTGAATAGATGCCCATCAGTTGGAAATTGCTGATTAAGTTACTCTATATGAATGTAATGGAATATTATTTATTGTTCTATAAGAAATGATGAGTAGGTTGATTTCAAAGGAGCATGGAAAGACTTGTATGAACTGATGCTGAGTGAAGTGAGCAGAACCAAGGGAACATTGTACACAGTAACAACAAGATTATGTGATGATCAACTGTGATAGACTTAGTTCATCTCAAAAATGTAGTGATTCAAGACAGTTCCAATAGACTTGGAATGGAAAATGCCATCTTCCTCCAGAGAAAGAACTATGGAGACTGAATATGGATCAAAGCAAAGTATTTTCATCTTTTTAGTTTTTTTCGTCCTTGTGGTTTTTTTCTATTTTTGTCTGATTTTTCTTGCATAACATATCAAATATGAAAATATGTTTAAAGAATTGTATGTATTCAACCTATTTCAGATTGCTTACTTTCTTGAGGAGGGGAGAGGTAAGGGACAGAGAGAGAAAATTTTGGAACACAGGGTTTTACAAAAATGAAGAATACACATTTGGAAGAATAAAATACCACTGAAAAATTTAAAAGTGAATAATCTGAACCAGGTACAGGATCTGGATGGTTTATTGAGGATTTGTTGAAGAGATTTCTGTCAGGTCCTAGATAAACTAGGTAGTCTCTGAAATTCTTTTCTAGGACCACACATTGAGAACTAGAAGTGATCTCAAGAGCCATATAATTCAAAATATTCATTTTCCAAATAAGAAAACTGAGGCCCAGTAAGATTAAATGACTTGTCCAGGGTCACACAGATATCATGTATTAGAGATTTTTTTTTCAACCCAGACCCTCTGCCTCCAGAGGACCTTTTCCATTTCTATGCTGTCTTCCTCTGAGATTCTTTGAGTTTAATAAATCAAATCCAGAGCAACTAGAAGTGGGACCAATTAATTAAGGATCAGACATTTTAAAATCAGATGACTTATCTTTTTTGTTGAACCCTCTTCCAGATCACTCCTAACTCTAGATGCCCCCCAGGGTTTCTATCCTGGACCCTCTTCTCATTTCCCTCTATACTACTTTACTTGCTGATCTCATCAGCTTCCATAGACTTAATTAACATCTCTTACTGAAAATTCTCAAATCTCCCCCAAACTCTCTAGAAGTTCAGTCTTACATCTTCAATTGCCTTTCAGGTATCTCCATTTTTTAGATATCATTGTGTTATTGTATTCAGAACTTATTGTGTTCAAAATTGAACTCATCATCCACCCCAAACTCTTCCCCCTACCTCCTTCCCAGTCCCTCCCATTCAAAACCTAGACGTTATCCTTGATTCCTCACATTCTTTCACCACCAGCCCCCATATCCAGTCTGTTGCCATGGTCTGTCAATTTTACTTTTTTTCAATTTATCCTGAAAAAAGTCCCCTTTTCTCCTCAGATACTACCATTATTCTGGTGCAGGACTTTATCATCACACACCTAGACTATTGTAACAGCCTGCTGGTGGGTCTTCCTGCTTCAAGGTTCTCCTCACTCCAATCTATTCTCCACTGAAGAAGAAAATGAGGCTCACCACTTTGTGCAGTTCTAATTGGCTTAAATCTAATTCATGAGCAAGTCAAGACTTCACCTTTGTGATGTCATTGGTCCTCTTCCAGAAATAAAGTTGAATAACAATAACAAAGTAATTTCCCTAAAGGTGCAGGTCCAACCATGTCACCCTCCTACTCAATAAACTCCAGTGACTCTCTATTACTTCTAGAATTAAATACAAAATCCTCTCAAATTCAAAACCCTTCATAACTTGCTCTCATCTTAATTTTTCTTTTTCTTTTTTTTTTTTTTTTTTGGCTTCTTCCATGACTCTGGCCTTCCATGACTCTGGCCTCCTGCCTTCATCTTTTGACTCTTTATATTCCATACTCTTCTTCCTCTAGCTTCTTTGGTTTCTTTATGTTCCAACTAAAATCCCATCTTCTATAGAAAGCTTTTCCCAAACCCTCTTAATTCTAGGACTTCCTTCTGCTATTTCCTATTTATCCTTTATATAGCATATTTTTAATATTTGTTAGTTTGTTGTCTTCCCTCATTAGATTGGATTGTAGTTTCCCCAGCTAATTATTTGAGATTCAGGACTGTATTGTCTTTTTTTTTTTTTTTTTTTTTTTTTTTTGGCATACCCAGGGCTTAGCATAATAACTGGCATATATTGGGCACTTAATAAATGTTTATTGATTGATTCATTCTTTCATACTTTCCTATAATGAATTAGTTCCCATATGATCACTCTTGCTTTTACAGGAAATAGCTAGGGGAAAGAGACCAACTGTTTATAAGAAATAACTCCATAATTAAAGCCTAATAGGAGACTGAACCAAAGCCAACACTAGCATGAGAAAAACTAGGGCTTTTGCCCCAAGCACTAACATCTAAAGGGGCATCCTTCTGCCTTGGAGCACTGCCCATTCCTCCCCCATATTATTCACTCTCTGATCCTAGGCTTCCAGCCTCCAACTATTGGGATAAAGACTCACTATTCAACAGATAACTAGGAAAAACCTAGCTTCTGACAGAGAAGTAGTGGGTCTTAAAGGAGAAGAATAATTTAATGACACAATATGTAAATTTCTTTTGTTTTTTACTATATTTATATGTAATAAAAAAGTGAGGGAGTAGGAAGGGAGCAACAATAGAGAATGGGGCTAGTTATAGTGGTGCCAACCAAATGTAAAGTTAGCTAATAGCACTATTGAATTAATTTTTAAATGCATACAAGATGACAAGGAAGATCAGAGGTTGACAGAAAAAAAGCAGTTTCAAAACTAATCTATTAAATTTATCATAAACTTTTAAAAAATACATTTTTGTAATGTGAAGCCCATTAATGTTCTGTTCAGTTATCTGTCATTTCATTACCTTCAACTAACCTAGAGTTTTGTGACAGTTGCCAATTTAATGGCAATGGACTTAAAAGGAAAAAACCATTGTCCTTCCAAAAAAGGTATTTTCCTGGTATGAGTGAGTTTTGAGATTAAAAATTCCAGTGAGAATGACCTCTATCCCCTGCCATTTTATTCTTTCCAGATAACTCATCTTCATGCGGAGATTTATGGGGGGAACCCTCCCAAATGAAAAAAGCTTTGCTCACAATTCATGGAGACATATGCTCTGTAGGCATTCTCATGGCAGGTCAAAGAGGTGAAGTTATAATTGGATCTAATGAGCCCTCCCTCAGGCTGTGCCATCTTTTACTAGTATGGAGGTGAATAAGTTCTCCCAAGGCTAAAATTATTCTCTGATCTTTGAAGATGTCAAAGGAAGATTTAAAAAAAAAAGAAGTTTAAAACCTGGCTTTCAGCTACCATTGGGGAAGTCTAGAAATTTGGATAGTGATGTTAGTGCCTTTGCCCCTATATTAATTGGAGGCGGGGTTCATCTTTAGGACTCTGAATGTTCTCTCTGGCTATGATCAACAATTATAGGCTCAAGGCCAGCTATACCCAACAAAGAGGATAAAAAGGACAAAGAACAGAAAGGAAATGGTTCTAGCATAATGTCACCTGCTCAATGGGGCTGGTTTGACCAGTTCTCTTTAGCTAACTGGACTCTTAACCTGCCTGCCTAGATGTGGAGAATCCAAAAATTCTTAGTGCAGTTTTAAGCTTTAATAGCCTAAATAGATTTAAGCTTTTAAAACTTCAAATAGTTTTAAGTTTAAAGCTTAAATAGCTTTAAGCTTTAATAGCCTAGAACCACACTAAGAATTTTGGGATACCCTCTATAATAGCTGTTAGCTGCTTCCTTGCCTTAGCCGACTTTACTGAACTTTATCTTGTCTACCTGAATTGCTGGGGTAGTGGGAATGAGCTGGCTAGAAGGAAGATGAGCATTCTTACTGTGGGCCATGTTCTCTGTCAAATGGGATTCCCAGCTAGCAAATTACACTGCTCCAGGAAAGGAGAATCTGCCTTGTTTGCTAATAAACCATTTCAGAACCCACCTATGCATACTTTTGAGAAGTTTTTGCTTCTAGCTAACACTTCCCCTTCCCCCCCCTTCTTCTTCTATCTCTAATAAAAAAAAATCCTCATTTTGCATTGCCATCAATATAGATATAGAAAAGCTTTTGCCCAAGGTCCATCTAACACTCCTTAAAGTACTTTTCGAAATGAGTCCCTTAACCTTTTGAATACCAACTATGATTTTAAGACAAAGAACAAAAACTGTGCCTCTTTCAGTACTGCGGGGAAAAAATGGCAGTTCATGAGGAAAGTTATTCCCTAAAATAAGCTATCAGACACATTTCTTATACGTGCAAATTAAAAATCACAAAGAACAATTCATAATGTTGTCATTTTTTTGAGAAAATGTACCTTACCTCAAAATGTTAAAGATTACCTTAAAATGTTAAAATTATGCACAGCATAATTTACTTTTCCATTATAGAGTGGCATACTTTAAATTTAGCTTTTAAATTTTTAATTATGTTCATTTAATTTTAAGCATTAATGAGATTGTGGTGCAAAATATTTGCTGCATTTCAAATTATTTGATTTCCTTTGCGATTTCTCTTTCAAAAAATATCTTTGCAGTATAAATTGCAAAACCAGGTAAACCAACTTCATTGCAACCACAAACACCTTCTTTTCCTGTATTTGGATTATGCAATCAATCAATCAATAAATATTTATTAAGTACTTTCTAGGTACTTAGACACAGTGCCTAAAAACCGGTTATAATAGCAGGTATATTCAGTATAACCATCTTTAGGACATTACTTTGAGGACCTGAGTTATTAATATCTAACTCTGAAAAGGTAAATTGACCAAAGAAAATTGGAAGCTCTTGGAAATCACAGGTCCCTCTTTCCTTTGTCTTGCATTTTACCTTGAAGAATGAAAAGAATACATAATCTTAAAAATACATAAAATAGGCAATCTAATGATGTTATACAATAAATATGTAACACTAGAAGAATCAGTTCTTAACAGTTATAACTAGAGTGGAGTGAGACAGTGTTTCCCTAAGACAGGCAATTGTCTAAAGACTGCAAATGTTTCCTAAGACTAGAGATTTGAAAAGGCATTTTGTCTAATACTCTTCCTCTGAGGAAGAAATGAAGAGCAATATTTGATAGTAGAGAAACTGTGAGGAAAAGCTGGTGGTGGGACAAACTAAGTATATAAGGATTTCTCAGAGATAATGCAGGGCAGAGATTTAGCTAGCTAACCTCATAGGACATCTTGCCTCCAAATGGGGAATAGTAACCTAGGATCCATTAACATATTGGAAAGGGTCCCTTCACCCTCTTCAGATTGAGAACAAAAAAGGGAACACCATTCTGGAAAAAGAGGCCAAATTTCAATAACCTGACTGAAAGGTATAGACTGAGATTCAGGAGAATTGGTTCCTGATACCAGAAATATATCTCTGTTACCTCTATTAATTGTGAGAGTTAAACAAAATGATTTCTATGATTCCTCTTCATTCCAACCAGACTAAAAATCTGTGAAATCTGGGTTTTACTTTATCTCAGCTCAGCCTTGATTTAAATCAGAAGTGAATGAACATTCCTCTGTGACTTTGGAGAAGTAATTTCTCCATTCTGAGTCCTTCTTTGGTTTCCTCCTATACATAATCTTGAAGTCAAAGCAATAAAATAATCTTTACAAATCCTTCCAGATTTAATACAATACTTTGAAGGTTGTATAGTTATTTTTGATGCTGTTAGGATATCCTTCTACAGACCTTTTCCCTAAAAGACTCTGTTTGATAAGATGACCACTCCACATATATCTCCAGCCCCTCAGTAATTAATCAGGTTTCTTGAATCCTCAGTAATTAATCAGGTTTCTTGAATGAATGCCAAGTGAGAAGAATTGAATTTACTAACTAGTTAAAAATAATTTATAATAGTAGCTGCCAAACAAATAAGCATTTCCATTCCTGAAAGGATGGATGGACAGAAAATCCCTTCTTCTCCTCCATACACACATCAAACATTGCTTTTTTTTCTATCTCCATTGAAGCCATCATACTCCTTCTAATGACATAGGCTTGCAACTCCCAGAGTCATCTGGAACTTTTGCTTTCTTCTCATTCTCTATATGCAGTTGAAAAATTGTCATTTCTACTGCCTATGCTTTTAACATCCTCAGTACATACCTATAATACTTCTCATCTGGAATACTTCAGCAGCTTCCATACTGGACTCTTCAATCTCCAATTCATCCTACACATAGCTTCAAAATTAATATGCCTATAGAATAATCAATCTCATTCATTGCTCTCTTGGTGAGGGAGGAGGTAATGGAGAGAGGAAGAAAAATTTGAAACACAAAATCTTAGAAAAATGAATGTTGGAAACTATTTTATATGTATTTGGAAAAATAAAAAAACTATTGAGAAAAAAATAAAAGAATATCAATCTCTTTCTCAAGAAGATTCAGTGACTGTCTTTTGTCCTTAGGATAAAAAGATAAACTCCTTTCTTTAATATTTAAAGGTTTTTTTTTGTTTGTTTGTTTTTTTTAATATCAGAAATAAGAAAAGGACAACATGATCAAAGGGCTGATTCCTCTATTGACTGTTTTCTTCCCAGAGTCTTTTTCTCTCTTAAAAAATGAAGAGAGTCCAGAATCTTGAGTTTTCTTTGTCAAAATAAGAAGCCAGAAACTAAGATCTCTCTTCTCTCTAGTTCTTACCTACTCTGACCCTCAGGTAGGCAGATTTCAGCATTGAATAAAAAAACTTCACTAATGATAAGAGCTTTATGCAAATGATCCTTGAGCCAAGAGTTACATATACAAATGTCTTTTTACTACTTTGCATATTGCAATATTTATCTTTATTGAAGTTTTAAGTTCAAAAGAAAAATAAAAAAATTTTAATATAAATATATATGTTGTTGTATCACAGTTTCCCTAAATTGTTCTGCCTCAATTCCTTGAATTGTTCTGCCTCAATCCCTCTGGTTGCAAACTCTGCTCCTTTCTGACTATTAGGGCTGATATAACTTAGGACAGGCTTATAAACTGTAAATGTTTAATTTCAGATAAGGGGGAGTTCAGACATCCTGGCTCCTAAATACTCCTAGTAATCAGAATTTATGTTCCTACTCTCAACCTGTCAGGACCGAATTGATGGTCCATTCCTGGAAATGACCACATTCACCAATGTTCGAACTCCACCCCTTGCTTTTGTTTCCCCTGATCATTTGGAGCCATATATAAATCAGTGGAATCTCACATTCGATGCTGGATTCTTTGAGAGGAAAGTCTAATTCAGCCCTGGAGGTGAAAAGGATTCTGCTCTGCTGCCAGACAATCTCTCCCTCTCAGAAGCCCAAATAAAATATTAAAAACTCTCTAATTTCTATCTTGCCTCAGTTTCTCCAACATTACAATGTATGTAATATTTAAATATATAAAAGCCTTTTTCAGATTCTTTCAGATTCAGATTCAGGTTGTTTTGTGATCCTTGTCCCAAGCACAAGAATTGTTAGTTTGGCTTCTTCCATACTATTTCTGGCTACACAAGGACCTTTTGCTCCTTCCTCTCTACTGCTCCACTGTGGTCCCAAAAAAACATAAGGTTATAGGCTTTTCTCATCCTCTTTCTTCCATCAAAAAGTACTTAGCTTGCATTATATAATTTTAAGAGCCTATTCTTTGCTAACTACTTGACAATTGAACCTAAAGGGCTAAACAAAATAGTGACTAACTATATGTTGTTCCCAGTTTTGTCATTCCATATAATAGATGTAATAATTTAACTTAAGCAAAAAAAAAAAAAAATCTGATGGGCTTTCTTAAGGAAGAATTTATATAGAAGCAGTTTATTATAGATAGATAGATAGATAGATAGATAGATAGATAGATAGAGATAGAGATAGAGAAGCAGTATCAAGGTGATAAGGCATTTTTCCCCCTTTTCTTTACTTTGACATTCTTGAATTTTTGTTCCTCTGGATGAATTTTGTTATTTTTATTTGGTCCAGTTGTTTGATGTAATCTTCTGGTAATCTGACTTGTATGGAACTAAGTAGGTGAATTAATTTGGATAGTATTGTCACTTTTATTCTGTTAACATTCTATAGGCTTTGTTTTAAGCCAATCCCCTAATAATACTATATGGTTGATGTGAGTAGATACTGGTCCTTCTCCATAACTTTTTCCATAACTATGGCCTGGGACAGGTAATTGAGTCCATACCCTAACTTTTGGCTTTTGCTTCCATCTCTCCACGGGATCAATCCAATCTCAGTCTTGTCTCTATTTTTTCCTTGCATAATCACTCACCAAAATTTGACTTTTGTCTCCTGATTCTGCTCTGACTATATTAGAGCTCTGTGGGCTTTAGACTTTATTCCTAAAAATACTAAGACCTATACCTTTTTTCTTGGAAAATAACTTACTAGGAAATAACTTTATTCCTTGTAAGAACCCTAATCAAATATAAAAGATGGTGTCAACTTCATGCCTCCTAAATATTCCTACATTGTGAACTGCTGAGATGCCTTTGTCTCTCTGCATCCCTTTTTCTTCCTATTCATTTCCATCTGAATATCAGAGATCTTGTTTATTTTAAGCCTACCAGAGAACCCAAAAGTGTTCTTTCATCTGCACAGCTCTGTCCCCTTAAGTAATAACCTCCTAGAAGTTGGCTTCTTCCCCAGATGCATCTCTGATTGACTGTTCAAAACCCACTGATTTCAGATTCTTTTTTACCAAAGATTTCATGGCTTGTAGTATCCCTGAAGGATCTCAAAGCAGAAAAGTCAAAGGTTTCTAACTAATTTCACAGTTATTTCTTGTGTAATTTTCCTTCGTTGTTTCATCTGACTTTTTTTTTTTTTTTTAATCTTTCCTGTTATTTTACTCAGAAGAACTGGGCCTTAGGAAGAAGGCTACTTTCATACCACCATCTTTGCCAATAGTACATACATACATAATTTATTCAAAGATGGAATCATGTATTTGTGCCTTCCTTGAATTGATACTAAATGAAGTGAGCAGAACCAAGAGAACACTGCACAAAATAACAAAATTATGTGATGATCAACTGTGATGGACATGACTCTTTTCAACAATGAGGATTCAGGCCAGTTCTAATATATTTGTGATCCCATATGCAAAGAGAGAGAGTTATAGGATCTGAATGTGGGTCACAACACCTTATTTTCACCTTTTTTGTTGTTGTTTGCTTACTTTTTGCTTTCTTCCTCATTTTTTTCCATTTTTAATCTGCTTTTTTCTTGTACAGTATGATAAATGTGGAAATATATATAAAAGCATTGTACATATTTAACATATATTGGATTACTTGCTGTCTAGGGGATGTTAGGGAGCAGAGAGGGAGAAAATAGAACACAAGATTTTGCAAAGGTGAGTGTTGAAAACTATCTTTGCATATATTTTGAAAATAAAAAGCTATTATTTAAAAAAAAAAAAAGATCAGCAAGATGATTTCAGAAAGGCCTGGAAAGACTTACAAGAAATGATGCTAAGTGAAGTAGGGAGAAATAGGTGATCTTTACACATGGCAACAACAAAATTATGTGATGATCAAATGTGACAGACCTGGCCCTTTTCAACAATGAGGTGATTCAAGGCTGTTCCAATAAACTTGTGATGGAAAAAGCCATCTGCATCCAGAGAAAGAACTATGTGGACTGAATATGGATCATAACATAATATTTTCACCTTTTAATGTTGTTGTTTGCTTGCTTGGGTTTTTTTTTTTTTCTTCTCTTTTTTATCTGATTTTTCTTGTGCAATATGAGAAACTTGGAAATGTATTTAGAAGAATTGCACATGCTTTTTTTAATTAATTTTATAATTATAACTTTTTTTTGACAGTACATATGCATAGGTAATTTTTTTTTTACAACATTATCCCTTGTACTCCCTTCTGTTCTGAATTTTTCCCCTCCTTAGAATTGTACATGTTTAACCTACATCAGATTGCTTGCTGTCTTGGGGAGAGAGGGAGGAGGAGAGAGAGGAACACAAGGTTTTGCAAGCATGAATATTGAAAACTATTTTTGTATGTATTTGAAAAAAAGAAAATACTATTTTAAAAAAGAAAGAAAAAACTACAAGCTTAGCTCTGACCCAACCTGGCATTTTTGGATTATTTTTTCATTTTTATGTTTTTTTTTTTTTTTTTGGCAAGGCAGTTAGGGTTAAGTACTTGTCTAGAGTCACATAGCTAGTAAGTGTCAAGTGCTTGAGGCCAGATTTGAATTGAGGTCCATATTCTATCTACCTCTCCACATGGAATGCCCCCCATTTGAGGAACTATTATAGTATACTTTTTCCTTCTCTCACACTTCTCACTTGAGACTTTTCTTCATTAATGTGGAGTGTCATCCTTCCTCTGAGATGTATATTATTCCTGTCATTCAAGATATGCATTTGAATATGGGACCTAAACTCAGAACTTTTCAGCTGACCCTCCTTAACTGCTCTGTTGGAATGTTTTCAATTCATTGATGCCAACTATTCTGGTCTTTTACAGGACAATTATGGTTGAAATAAACCAAAATTGGCAAATGAGATCCATTCTGTGGGACACTGGATAGAAGTGAAAGGAAGTGGGGTAAAATGTAGTTTTCCTTTCTTTTGTTCTCCTTCCTCCTGCCTCTCCCCTCTCACTTTGCCCCTACTTTAATCACACTCAGTCCTAGCTTGCCAACATTTGTAACATCTATTACTGATGTGTCATAATCTCCTGTCCAGCTTGAGAGATGACTGTCAATTACTGGTGGATGGAAGGTAAGTCCTAAGATATTTCTACCAAAAAAAAAAGAAGTATAAAGAGTGATTTGATCCATAGTGCCATCTGAACCAAAAGATTTTGTATTTGGTTGACACTGCTGCTCCTTTCTCAAGAACAGAATGGTATTTATGAGTACTTCCTCATACATCACTGTTTACCATAAATATCTGAATTTGACCTTGCCAAACACCAAAGGTAATAAACATTTATCTAGTGACCACTGTGTGAAAAAATCTAGTCTTATATAGAATATATTTTAGAACAGTTTCTCATTAATGACTACACATAAGAACAAAACCTTAACTAATGAGCTCAGTTGTATTTGGATAGTCTTTCTTCAGGAATTACAATGGAGTCAATATGGTGAAGTAAAGTCAGGGATTCACTTTAGCTCTTCCCCAAACTCCTCCAAATTCCTTTAAATAATGACTCTAAACAAATTTGACTGTCAGAATCCACAAAACGATGGAGTGGAACAATTTTTCAGTTGAAGACAATTTGGAAGTGAGAAAGGTGTGTTGAATCCAGGTAAGAGTCCAGTGCAGTCCTGTGCAGGTTGTTCCAACATAGCCCAGGCTCTAAGCCTAGATGCCAGCAAAGCAGAAGCTTCTGAAATTTGGAGTCTCTGAATTAGCAGCAATACTGGTGGTTTCTAGAGACATCAAAGACAACTTAGAAGGTAGTCAAGAAAACTTTGTCTCACTAGGATGAGAAGACCTTGGGAAGCCAGCAAACCAGGAGTGGATGATAGTGTCAGGAACAACAACAGCTACAGAATTCTTTTTATAATTACTATTACTAACTGTGTTTCCCTGTTCCTTGAGGCCTCAGCCCACAAGAGATGTCTTTATTCCACTGAGCAAGAATTCTATTGCTTTAGCACACTAGAACTTACAGCCATAGTGGAGCAGAGATCCTCCTCACAGTTCCAAGGCAGAAAAGAGCACTTCTGGTCAGGTCCCTAGAAGAATCTCTGAAAACAGTTGCACAAAACCCTTGAAACTTGGAACATTATGCTCTCCACCATTGATGCAGAGCTCTACTTGAACAAAAAGTGAAAAGCTGAATAATGCTGGGGAAATGAGCAAACAATAGAAAAAGATTCTGACTATAAAAAGTTATGGTGACAAGGAATTCAAAACACCCTCAGAAAAGATAATAATGTCAGAACTCCTACATTCAAAGCTTTCAAAAAAAATAAGAATTAGTTTCAAGCTATGGAAAAGCTCAAAAGGGTTTTTGAAAATTAAATGAGAGAAGAAAAATTGGAACGAGAATTGAAAGTGATGCAAAAAAAATTGCAGAAAGCTAATGAGGAAAAGTGTTATGGGCCAGAACTCTTGTACTTAAAACAAGAATTCTTACAAGGTGATAACTCAGTGGAATTGATAAAGACAATGGTTATCTAATTTAGTATGGTGATTAATAATTCTCTAAGTTCAGTATGATTGATTTAATCTTACAACAAATAATGGTTTCCTAGTGATAATAAATGATTGGTTTATACTCAGTGTAGATCATATAAGCTGGGACAAACTCAGCCAGGTTCAGAGCCAGATTCATTCACTTCATCTCACAGCACCATGGTGGCCATTTCTTACAGAACAATAATATTCCATAACATTCATATACCATAATTTACCCACCCATTCTCCAACTGACGAGCATCCATTCATTTTCCAGTTTCTAGCCACTATAAAAAGGGCTGCCACAAACATTGCACCATGGTGGCTGGACACTTACTCCACTGAGACCAAGGGCACTCTGAAAGGCTCTCTAGAAACCTGGCCCAGGCCCTAGGCAAGGAAGCTAGATTGTGAAGGAGATAATAAAAGAATTAGGATTTTAACACCTTGCTATTCTTATGGTGATTACTCAGCTGAAAGGAAAGCTGCTCCAAGATTTCCAGAAAACCCAACAAAGCAAAATTGACCAAATGGAAAAGGAGATACAAAGCAAAAAGTCACTGAGGAAAATGATTCTTTGAAAAATAGAATTGAGCATTTGGAAACTATGAGAAATCAAGAAACAGTAAAACAAAACCAAAAGAATTTTTTAAAATAGAAAATAATGTGAAATATCTCATTGGAAAAATAAACAGATCCAGGTGAGATAATTTAAAAATTATTGATCTACCTGAAAGCCATGATCAAAAAAGAGTCTAAACATTATCTTTCAAGTAATCATCTAGGAAAACTGTCCTGATATTCTAGAATCAGAGGTGATAGAAGGGAAGGCATATTGGGCGGAAGGGAGTGGGGGAAGGGACACAGTGAAAAGAGAGAGAATAGAAGAAATGGGGAAATACTAATTGTAAAAAATAAGAGCCATTCCTCAAATGATCAAAAGATATGAACTATACCTAAAGGACTATAAAATAATGCTTATCCTTTAACCTAAAACTACCATTACTAAGCAGGTTCCTAAAAGAGATTTAAAAGAAAAAAAAAAAGGAAAAAGATCTATATGTACAAAAATATTTATAGCAGCTTTTTTCTTAGGGCAAAAAAGTGGAAATTGAGGGTATGACCACCAATTGGAGAATGGCTGATTATGATGAAATAATAGTGTTCTATAAGAAATGATGAAAAGGAGGCTCTCAGAAAAACTTGGAAAGTCCTCTATGCACTTATGCAAAATGAAATGTACTACATACAAAATAATAGCAAAGTTGTGGGATGATTAATTGTGAATGACTTTTTTATTCTCAGAAATACAGTGATCCAAGACTACTCTAAATGACTTATGATGAAAAATGCAGATTAACGCATCCTTTTTAAAAAACTTTATTTTCCTTAAATTTTTTTTGGAGGGTGAGATCTATGTTTTTTTAATAACATGATTTTTATGGAAATGTTTTGCATAACTTTACATGTGCCTTCTCAATGGTTGGGGGAAGGGAAGAAGGAAGAGAATTTTGAACTCAAAGTTTTTTTTTTTTGTTTATTTTTTTTAATTTAGAATTTTTTTTCACAGTATATATGCATGAGTAATTTTTTAAATAATATTATCCCTTGTATTCATTTTTCCAAATTATCCCTCCCTCCCTCCATTCCCTCCCCCCGATGACAGGCAATCCCATACATTTTACTTGTGTTACAATAAAACCTAGATACAATATATGTGTGTAAATACCATTTTCTTGTTGCACATTAAGTATTAGATTCCGAAGGTATAAGTAACCTGGGTAGATAGATAGTAATGCTAACAATTTATATTCACTTCCCAGTGTTCCTTCTCTGGGTGTAGTTATTTCTGTCCATCATTAAAGTGAGTTGGAAGTGAGTTGGATCATCATGGAAGTGAGTTGGATCTTCTTTATGTTGAAGATATCCACTTCTATCAGAATATATCTTCATACAGCATTGAAGTGTACAGAGATCTTCTGGTTCTATTCATTTCACTCAGCATCAGTTGATGTAAGTCTCTCCAAGCCTCTCTGTATTCCTCCTGCTGGTCATTTCTTACAGAACAATAGTATTCCATAACCTTCATATACCATAATTTACCCAACCATTCTCCAATTGAGAGACATCCATTCATCTTCCAGTTTCTAGCTACAACAAAAAGAGCTGCCACAAACATTTTGGCATATACAGGTGCCTTTCCCTTCTTTAGTATTTCTTTGGGATATAAGCCCAGTAGTAGTATGGTTGGGTCAAAGGGTATGCACAGTTTGATAACTTTTTGGGCATAGTTCCAAATTGCTCTCCAGAATGGCTGGATTCTTTCACAACTCCACCAGCAATGTATCAGTGTCCCAGTTTTGCCACATCCCCTCCAACATTCATCATTATTTGTTCCTGTCATCTTAGCCAATCTGACAGGTGTATAGTGGTATCTCAGAGTTGTCTTAATTTGCATTTCTCTAATCAGTAGTGATTTGGAACACTTTCATATGAGTGGATATAGTTTCAATTTCTTCATCTGAGAATTGTCTGTTCATATCCTTTGACCATTTATCAATTGGAGAATGGTTTGGTTTCCTATAAATCAGGGTCAGTTCTCTATATATTTTGGAAATGAGACTTTTGTCAGAACCTTTAACTTTAAAAATATTTTCCCAATTTGTTACTTCCCTTCTAATCTTGTTTTCATTATTATTGTTTGTACAGAAACTTTTTAGTTTGATGTAATCAAAATCTTCTATTTTGTGATCAATAATGATCTCTAGTTCTCCTCTGGTCATAAATTCCTTCCTCCTCCACAAGTCTGAGAGGTAGACTATCCTCTGTTCCTCTAATCTATTTATTATCTCATTCTTTATGCCTAAGTCATGGACCCATTTTGATCTTATCTTGGTATATGGTGTTAAGTGTGGATCCATATCTAATTTCTGCCATACTAATTTCCAGTTTTCCCAACAGTTTTTTCCAAATAATGAATTTTTATCCCTAATGTTGGTATCTTTGGGTTTGTCAAAAATTAGATTGCTATAGATGTACCCTTTTTTGTCCTTTGTATCTAATCTGTTCCACTGATCTACCGGTCTATTTCTTAGCCAATACCAAATGGTTTTGGTGACTGCTGCTATATAATATAGCTTTAGATCAGGTACACTTAGACCATTAGTTCCCTTGCAATTCTCGACCTTTTATTCTTCCATATGAATTTTGTTGTTATTTTTTCTAGGTCATTAAAATAGTTTCTTGGGAGTCTGATTGGTATAGCACTAAATAGATAGATTAGTTTGGGGAGTATTGTCATCTTTATTATATTCGCTCGGCCTATCCAAGAGCACTGAATGTCTTTCCAATTATTTTAATCTGACTTTATTTTTGTGGCAAGTGTTTTGTAATTTTTCTCATATAATTCCTGACTATTCTTTGGTAGATGGATTCCCAAATACTTTATACTCTCAACATTTGTTTGGAATGGAATTTCTCTTTGTATCTCTTGCTGTTGCATTTTGTTGGTGATATATAAGAATGCTGAGGATTTATGTGGATTTATTTTGTATCCTGCCACTTTGCTGAATTTCTGAATTATTTCTAATAGCTTTTTAGCAGAGTCTTTGGGGTTCTCTAAGTATACCATCATGTCATCTGCGAAAAGTGACAATTTGATTTCTTCATTTCCTACTCTAATTCCTTGAATCTCTTTCTCGGCTCTTATTGCCGAGGCTAGAGTTTCTAGTACTATATTGAATAGTAATGGTGATAGTGGGCAACCTTGTTTCACTCCTGATCTTACAGGGAAAGATTCTAGTTTATCACCATTACATATGATGTTTACTGAAGGTTTTAAATATATGCTCCTGATTATTCTAAGGAATAGTCCATTTATTCCTATACTCTCAAGAGTTTTTAGTAGGAATGGATGTTGGATTTTGTCAAATGCTTTTTCTGCATCTATTGAGATGATCGTATGGTTTTTATTAATTTGATTATTAATATGGTCAATTATACTAATAGTTTTCCTAATATTAAACCAGCCCTGCATTCCTGGTATAAATCCTACTTGATCATAGTGTATTATCCTGGGGATGATTTTCTGAAGTCTTTTTGCTAATATCTTATTTAAGATTTTAGCATCAATATTCATTAAGGAAATTGGTCTATAATTTTCTTTCTCAGTTTTCAATCGACCTGGTTTAGGTATCAGTACCATGTCTGTGTCATAAAAGGAGTTTGGTAGGACTCCTTCATCCCCTATTTTTTCAAATTGAACTCAAAGTTTTAAAAACAAATGTAAAAAATTATTTTACATGTCATTAGAAAAATTACACATATATGCATATAACTAGAAAAATTACATATATATGTATATGTATATGTGTACATGTGTCTGTGTGCCTATGTATGTATATGGGAATGGGAGAGTGGTTTATATTCATGTTTGCATAAACATATGTATGTATATATGTATATGCATGTATTACTCTCCTATCCCCCCCACACCATTGTAGTTTTGAAGCAATTATGCTGAAAAAATTTATTTTCTTCCAATATTTATATCTTTTTGCTTAACACTGTGTACGTTATTTCTGTGACAAGTTTTCCTTTAGGAGAGGTTGTACTTTTGTTTGAGTAGAGAGATATGTTTTGGTCATATATAATTATCAGGGTACTGAATGAATCTGCTGCTATTAGATGCCTTAATAGACCTGATTCTCTAATCATATTTATTTTATCATTTGATCTCTTTTAAGATCCTAATTGAACATTCTGACTTTTTATGTTTAAAAAAAACTGACCTTGGAAATACATGAAAAATTTTCATAGTAAAGCATGCTATTAATTTTTTTAAAAAGGAATTACAATGGTAGTTTCTCTCTGTGGTTTTAATAGTTATAATAATAAACTAATATTTATATGGAATATATAATAACTAAATATAAAAATAAATATAATAACTAAATAATATAATATATAAATATAATAACTAATATTTATCTCATGTTTACAATGTACTTTATATATGTTTTTGCCTTTATTCATTTGACCCTTAAAATAACTCTGTTTTTCAGGGCTCCCCCATATTACAAATCAAGGCTTCTTAAACTTTTGCTAATTGTGAATCCTTTTTTCCCCCAAGAAATTTTTACATTGATGTCAGGTATATAAATTAGGTATACAAATAAAGCATTTATTGATAATAAATCTTAATTTTGCAGTCCCCATATTCCCTTATAAGACTCCCTATAGGGTTGTAACTCACAATTTAATAAGCTGGGATCCAAATAGAGAAACTGAGGCTGAAAAAAAGTTAAATGACTTGTATAGGGCATTGATTAAAATATTCCTGTCTCCTCACCCAGCAATTTATCCAATATTATTGGTCATTGCCTATATACCAGGTGTCTAAAAAATTTTAGTGCTGTGTGGTACCTCTATCTATAACTATATACTTGCATATATGTATATATAAGAGGAAAAACCATTCCTTGAAAGAAGTGATTACTTTTATCTTTTTTTGTATTCCTAACACCACAGCACCTAGCACATGACAGGCACTTAAATGCTTTTTAACTTCAAGAAATGTTCTGACTCCTCTCCATCACAGAAAGTATTAATACTTCATAAACTCTTAATGAAGTGTGAATGCCAATATGTTTTTACTGTGTCCAAATAACGCTTTTCAATATGGGTGCAATTTAGGCTGCCAAGAGGAGCTCCCTTTGGGACTGTCAGATTGAGATATTCCTAGATCACTTAAATTGGGGCTACAGGTCAAAGTGGTACCCAAGGTGAAGCTGAGACCTTCATGACAGGACATAAAAGCTGCAGTATATTTTGGAATATAGTCATAAATAAAGATTAACATCATAAAATTTTAAACTACTAGGGGCCTTAATCCCCTCAGCTAGATTCTCCTCATTTATGAGGTCCATGCAATGAAATAGCCTACATAAAGTGAGTTAATGACAGAAATGAGGACTTTAGTAATTCTAAAGAATTTGGATTATATGGTAAATATTTTATTATCAAGAAATGAATTATTCTGGAGAATTAATTTGTTATTCTTCTTTACTCATTTCAATCATTTTTTATTCTTGATAACTTCATTTGGGGGTTTCTTGGCAAAGATATTAGAGTTTGCCATTTCCTTCTCCAGCTCATTTTATAGATGAGAAAACCGAGGCAAATAGGCTTAAGTGATTTACCTAGAGTCATACAATTAGTAAGTATCTATGGCCAGATTTGAAATCAGGAAGATAAGTATTCCTGATTCTAATTACCTCTTAGCTGCCCTTCTGAGCAGCTAAACTTCTCCAACAAAAGAATCTCTACTCATATAAGCACCATTTTTAAACATGTTAAATTATTTAGGATGGTAATATTTTTTAAATATACTGCATACTTGTCTGCCTCCCCAAACACAGTATACTATTAACCTTTTTTGGATAATTCAGGGTCAGCATTATGAAACTCATAATTACTATGCTGTCATATGGTAATGCCTTTACATCTGTAGAAGTGAGTTACACTATTTGCCTCTGTGTTGAATGGTTCCATATTGTTATATTTGGTTCTTTTTTTTTCTTTATGTTTGTATGTTTATTTTTATTTATCCTTCATTGCAAGACCATTCCTCCTCACTGTTATCAGTAGACCATCTCTAGCAGTTTCTTTCTCCAATTCTAATCTATTTATCTCCGATCCTATCCACCAAGAAATAGGTTAGAATCATGCAAAAAATAAAAATAAACTGGTGTACTCCTTTGAATATGATGTTTGAGCTTTAGTATGTGTCCACTGGTACATCAGTTTTAGCTTCCTCCAACAGCTATTCTTGCTTCTGTCCTGGTTCTCATATAATTTCTGATGTTAGCATTTCTGGTGGCTCAGTGGATAGAGTGCTAGACATAGACGCAAGAAGGCCTGAGTTTAAATCCAAATATGCAAATCACTTTATCTCTATTTGCCTTACCCATAAAATGGGGATGATAGTAACACCTATCTCCCAAGGTTGTAGTAAAGATCAAATGAAGCCCTTAGCACCTGACATGTTGTTCAATCACTTTATGACTCTTTATTCTATTCAATCATTTTTTTCAGTTGTGTCTAACTCTTCATGATCTTACTTGAGGTTTTCTTGCCAAAGATACTAGAGTGCTTTGCCATTTCTTTCTCCAATCCATTTAACAGATGAGTAACTGAGGCAAATAGGGTTAAATGACCTGCCTAGGGTCATAGAGCTAGTAAGTGTCTAAGATTAGATTTGAACTCAGGAAAATGAGTCTCTGACATCAGGTCTGGCACTCTATCAATTCTGCCATCTTGTTGCCTTAACCTAGTAGATAGTAAGGGTTTAATAAATACTTCCATTCCTTCATGGTGGCAAAGTTTCGAGACTTTGGGTCAAAAAAAGGAGCTAATCCACACCAGTCATACCAAAAATCTTATTTCCCTAGACTCAGATGAACCAGACATCTTTTCTACTTGATAAGCAGAATTGAATTGCCTATCACATTGCTTATTAAAGATCTCTTTTGGGTGACAAATATGGATAGTACACATCACAGGCCACATTCTAACATTTTTTGATCAAAAACTTGACCCTATTATTTTAACTACTTTTTACTCTAGATATTAATGTATATTTTGATTAACTTCTAATGCTCTTCTAGTTGTACACACCACATTTTTATTAGGATATGTACCCAAGATTTTTTTTAAACAGTAAATAACTTTTTAAATTAAAAGAAATATTGTTTTTATTTGTCAAACTAAAGAAATGAGTGTTAGTCTATTTCAAAATGACAGCTAAACTGTATTTTAAAATGCTGACTTTGAAAAGGACTCTTTTTAATCACACCTTCACTCTAAAATACACCTTTTCAGTCTTATCTTCTTGGCTAAAAAAAGCATCCTCTGAATTGTATCTTGTTTCCACAGTCTGCAGTGTGCCATGAAGGGCAGGAGGTGGAGTTTTAAGGACTGGCAACCAGAGACACATCTTTTTAAAAATTAAAATTGTAACTTTTTTTGCCTTCCTTGCCCTTACCAAATAGGAACTCAGAGACACAAGTTTCTACTGAGTCATGGTAGCAAAGATATCACAGAGTCAAAAAAAAAAAAAAGGTCTAGATCCGTTTTCTTTGGTTGCGTATGTTGAGGGGGTGGAGGGGATGGAGGGGAGGGTAATATTTGAGTACCAAAAGAAAATCTACTTGACCCCAACAAGATCTGTGCCAAGAAGAAAACACCCCTAGAGTAAATAAACCAGCAATTCAGAGACAGCCTAAAGGAGAATCACAGAGGAATATTGGACTTCCAGATGACCAAAGCACTAAAAGATCTGGGAAAGTGGCACAAAGAAAATGAATGGGAAGCAAAAGAAGGAAGAAGTAACAGCATCCAAGGTAACCAAGAGTCTCCAAACACTGGGAAAGCCTCCTCTCCTCCTTGAACATTCTGGATCAGTGATAGCCCTCTAGGGGCCTGATGGCTGGGCATAGATCCTAGAGCCCATATGTGTACCTAAGGATCCTTCCCATTGATGATAGGAAAAGTGCTTCTTCTTTCTCTTTTGTAGTATCAATGTATCCTTTACTTCCCTGTATCTTCTTTTGAAGATATGTCTAAGGATTTTATTTCTTTGCTAGCTTAATATTTATTCTATACTTTAGGCCTTATTCTGACTAGAGTATTATGTTGCTTATAGATAATAGAATATAAAGAATGTGTTCATCTTAACAGAGACATCTTAAATCCACAGATAGGGAGAAAGAGGGCTTAGACTCTTGGTTTCACTAGTTTACAAAATTCCTGGGCAAACCGACCCTTTTCTTCTACTTAAGGTTTACAGAGTTGCCTAGTCCACTAAAAATTTGGTAACAGCTAGAGTTACAAAATCAATATGTGTCTCAGGTGGGACTTGAAACTTCCTGACTCTGAGGCCTGCTCTCAGACACTGCAACAGACCTCTATCTTAATTAGAATAGAATGTGAACTCTTGTGCTGGGCCCAAGGCTGAATTCTACAATGATGTGGTAACCACACAAATTAGGGAGATAACTTGAAAGGACATAGGGTGTATAGGTCAAAAATCACCGTGCTTAAGAGAAATTAAGACTAATTGACATAATATATGGCAGGTAATAGTGCTTGTGCTCTGTGAATCAACTAAAACTAGGTCAGGACCAACAGAAAAAAAGAACTCTATCTTTTCATTTTTTTATTTTTAAAGAATAAAATAGGGGAGAGAAGCTAGTAGTGGTGAACATATTAAAATCATTAAACAAACTAGAGGATTAGAGGCATGAAGGAGTTATTTACAAAAAAACTGTTCTCAGGAGGAAAAATCTGATTTCAGGTCCCACTTCTGACCAATACTGAATATATTCTACTTAGGTGAGTAATGCTTCAGTGCCTCCAGAAACTCCATAAGACCATAAAGTACAAATCAGTTGGCAACCATCATTGGCAAAGGGAGTTTCCTTGCTGGGTGTTCCTTATACCAATGAAATCATCGACTTGGTTAGGTGAAAAAAAAATTAACTTCAGACAAACATAAAATAGACTCTTTATATAAGCAAGTCCCACCCTTTCCACTACCACCTCAGTCTTGTTAGGTAGTTAATTTGTTTATTCCTAGGTGTGGACTGTTGACACAGGTTATTATTTGTGGATACAGCTTTTCTAAAAGTGGAAAAGGATTACTTTCCTTCATAATAAAAAAAAAAGCAAATGCCCAAAGAAACAGAAGTAATAACAGCTAAGTTGTAACAAAAATATATATTCTGTATTTGAAGCTTAGGTTTCTTTTTATTCTAACTAGAGTACTATGTTGCTTATAGATAATATAACATATTAGAATATAGAATAGAATATTAGAAATATCATCTTGAGAGGCATTTTTAATTAGGAAAAATTCCAATGAAATAGATCATGTGTGATAAAAAGAGGCCTAATCATTGGACTTTGCTTTTTTTTAAACAGATGTTGCCTAAAAGTCCAGAAATTATACCTAGAAAGAAAGCCTCCATATATTTGCTTTCACCAGTTTTTAGATGTATAGGTAGATCTTTTAAGAAGGAAGGTACATTAAAGATCAACCTCTTTGTTTCACAGCAAAGTAAAGTGACTTTTGTGAAATCACATAACTTCTCCTAGCTCATTTTTTACTGCCTACAAATATGCCTGCAAACATGCATCCCCTATCCTGAAAAAAAAAAAAAAAAATTTCACTTGATTTTTCCATCCCAGCTGTCATCCTATATCTCTTTTGTGCTTTGTAGCTAAGCTCTTGCAAAAGGTCATCAAGATAGGTGCCTCTAGTTTCTCTCTTCTCATTCCTTCCTCAGCCCCTTACAATCTAGGTTCCAATCATGGAAATTGCTCTCCTCAAAGTTTCCAAATAATCTCTTCATTGCCAAATCAATGACCTTTTCTCAATCCTCACTCTCCTTGACCTCCTTACAGCCTTTGACTCTGTTGATCTCCCTCTCTTTCTTGATAATCCTTCTCTTGGTTTTCGAAACACCAACTAGCATCCCTCAGGGGCCTGTCCTGGGCTCTCTTCTTACTTCTCTACTTACTTCACTACTTCTCTTGGTGATCTCATCATCTCTACACTGATGGTTCATAAATCCCCAGTAGTAGGGATTGCAGATGTGGATTTCTGTACCCACCCATCCAATGTTCTTTCAATTAGACAGAGTTAGCTTTCTGATTCAGGATGAAAATGCCACAGTTTGGAACTGTTATGATAAAAGTTTGGATTAATTTAGAGTAGATAAAAAGGACAGTATTTTAGGTAATAAGGATTGCTAATTTATGAAAAGTCAGCCTAGAATGAGCCATTATCACCTTATCTTTTCCCAGATAATCATTGACATTGAAAGGCAGAAGGCTGGATAGACAATTTTAAGATTATTGAATCTGGAGGTAGAAAAGTATTTTCTTTAAAGTAGTACAATGGATAGTAGTTGAAAGTCTCCTTGAAAACTAATACTAAACTTAATTCAGTCTTGGGCTGCCTGGAAAGGCATAGCATCCAGGAAGAAGATGATATTTCTGCTGCATTTAGTCCAAATTAGACTACATTTGAAGTATTGTGCCTAATTCTGGGTACCCCCAGCTTAATGTGATAGGATAATCATGAACTACCTTCCCTCCATGTTCAATGGACTCTAAGTTAGAGTCTGTTCCCTGGAACATGATCACTTTTTTCACAAAATATGATTCATTTTTATTTTAAAGTACTAAATAATTTCTAAAGTGAAAAAATTTTAAAGCAAACATTTAAAATAAAAATGTTAAATGAGTTTTTCCAAGTTCAGTAAATCTTATCTACTTCATCATTTCATAACATAAACTAATCTAAGGCAAATACAAAGCTGTAGGAATGGATCTAATGTACCCTAAATGACTTATGATTTTAAAACAGTTCTTCACAGTTTAATTTCATCATTCCAAGTTTTACTACAAGCAAATGATTAACAAATAGTAAGAATAATCATTACCATCCTACTCCTACCCCCCCCCAAACCCCACAAGACTAAAGGTATCTTTCCTTCAAAATGTGTAATAGGTTCACATTTTTTTTTTTAACAAGGCAATTGGGATTACATAACTTGCCCAATCTAGTCCATGTTTAGTCCATGTTTAGTGTCTAAGTCTACTGAACGAAGAGGGCCATGACATCAGGGAGGTGATGCTATGACATGAAGCTGATGCTAATGACATGGATTTAAGTGAGGGATGACTGTGCAAGGTCATCTACCTTGCTTTCCCTTCTAGAGCCATCTGAGTCCAGTGACCAGATATAGATCAGGATGACTGGAGATGGCCCTTGAGGTAGGGGGAGACCTTGGCCTTCTTTTAGACCAAAAGGAGAACAAATTCTACACTCTTTTCCTCTTTGCTAAAGGTAAGGAATGTATCTGTGAAACTCTCCTGTGATCTCTATATATGGTAACAGGAATATTGTTTTAAGAACAACTTTGAGTGAATAAGCCATTTTGACTATTATAAATACCCAAATTAATTATAAAAGGACATCTGTAGGAAGATGCTCTCTGCATCCAGAGAAAGAAATGATAAATGGAAGAATGGGGGGGTGGAGGAAATAACTCAATGCATAAATTAGATTATATTAGAAGGTCACAGACAGTCGGGAAATTCTGGGTAAGGTATAAGACTCTTTAGCCCAGACAGAACCTGCTGACAATGTCTTGTTTGGTTCACCATCTCTCCTAAGGGCTCTTGGCCTTCCTGAGAAGTCAGGAGGTTGTGACAACCTGTGTTGAGATTGAAGCAGAGTGATATCAGGTGAAAGAGTGATACCAGGTGGAAAACTATGTACAATATAGCAAGTTGTCTATGTGGTCCTATGTGCTTAGAGTTGTTTTTGTTACATTATATAAAGGGGAAAGTCCTTAAAATAAACAGACTCCATTTTTCGACCATCCTTGGGAGTCCTGCCTCATCACTTCTCCACTAGGAAAGTATATCTTAATATACTTGGTGTGGGAAATCTAGAAAGCAACAATACATTTTGTCACCCCAACTTGGGGGCTCTAGAAAGCAGGACACAACATTTGATGCCAAAATATGGGGCTCTAATTGAGGCCCCACACACATCAATTAGACTGAGGAGATTGGCCGAGTTCAGTGGAGAAGGCCCTGTGACCCAGAATAGGATAAGTATAAAAACAGGCAATGGAGAAGAATTGGTAAAGGTTAATCTAGTTATTTTGTTTTTTTAGCCAAAATGGGGCAAATACTAAGAAAAGAGCCTCCCCCACCCCAAGGGAAATATGTAGCTTACATAGTTAGGTTAATAGAAAAGCAAGGTTTATTGGTAACTCAGAGATTGGTCTCTTAAATATATTAGAGTGCACGTCTCATTGGCTCTCTAAGGAAGAAAAATTAGAGCTAGAGATGTGGAAAATAGTGGGAGAACAACCAAATGAATATTATAAAGCTATTTGTCGTGATTCAATTCCTGAGGAAACATTCCTTATATACAATATAATACAATTAGCTTTAAAGAATCAATTCCCACAAGTTTTAAAACAAGGAAAGATTTTAATGTGAATGGCCAGGCAAGGAAGTGTAAGGAGAAAAAAACCTGAAGAGGATGGTACTGACAACATAGCTGGAAGTCATGTTCAAGTTAAGAACATGAAGTACCTTGCTGAGAAGATTCTCACCTTCACAGCTCCTTTCACTTCTTCCTATACCCGAGGATGCACCCTTAGGATCTTCCCCATCTCCTGACTCTCCTCCTTCAACTTCATGGGCGGAGGGAGGAAGAGGAGTAGAAGGGCAATAACGCCATCAGCACCACCCATGAAATAGTTTTGCCCACTCCCTATGTCCCCATTACAAGGGGCATTGGTTAAAGCAAAGGAGGAAGGCCAGGATATATCTGGTTTGAGAATAGAAGCCTACCCTGTAATTGAAAAGCTTGACTCTTCTGGTCAAATCAGAAGAAGATACACTCCTTTTAACTTGGAAACTCAAAGATCTGAAAAAGGCTTGCACTCTTTATGGGTCTACATAATCTTATGTAAAGATGCTGTAGATAATTTGGCTTATGAAATTTTAACCCCTAGTGATTGGAAATCTATAGTAAAGACATGCTTAGAACCTGGACAAAACTTGTTGTGGCTTTCTGAGTATAGTGAACTCTGTAGAATACAAGCCATATGAAATAGGCAACCTGGAGTTAATATATCAGGTGTATAACCAACTAGCAGATGTAGGTCCTTATGCAGACATTTTAATACAGATACCCTTTGGCAGTGTATGAGCAAATTGCTTCTGCCACTATAAAAGCATGGGGCACCCTCCCAGGAAAACAAGATAGAGAGGAAGCCTTCACAAAAATAATGCAAGGTCCAAATAAACCCTTTGCTGATTTTGTGGGATGTCTGCAGACAGCTGTCATATGAATTATTGGTGAAAATGAAGCAACAGAAATTATGATAAAACAACTGACTAAGGAAAACACTAATGAGGATTATAGAAGAATTATACTAAGACTACACAAGGATGCTCCTTTAGATGAGATTATAAGATATTGTTCCATAGTGGGCATAAATACCTTTTTATGCCCAGACTATGATGCGGGCTTTTCAAGATCTGAACATGGGAAGACAGGGTCCCTTCTGAGAAGGGTCTTCCAAAGAGATTCATCAGTGCTTTCAATGTGATAAGACAGGGCATCTCAATATTGAGATATTATTGCTAATATTGCTAATTATTAATTAATAATTATTGATAATATTGCTCAATATTGGCAAAAAGATAAAATGAAAGAACAGGATGAGAGAACAAGACCCAAAATCCCATGTCCAAAATGTAATAAGGGCTCCCACTGGGCATCAGAGTGTAGAATGACTCAGGGAAACAAAAAGTGGGGCTTGGTTCCAGGGCCCCAGGCAAATAACATTTGGGGCATGTTGGCAGCCACTGTTACACCCAGAGAATTTTTAAAAGTTCAATACAGCAACATGATCAATCAGCCGAGAAGTAACCTGATGGGGGAAAGGGGAAAGTTAGGAAAAATAGAGCTGTATGCCACTGGGACTACTGAGATATCCCCTGGAGAGGTGAAACCTGTCCCTGTCTGGCCTATAGATCCCCTGCCTCCACATACAGTCAGCTTAGCCATTTCACCTCCTGAGGGTGCTTACAAAACAGTGTCCATCCATATACAAATTTGTGAAACTGGAGAATGTGTAGCCAATATCCCAGTCACTAATATAAGTAGACAATATGTGATCTATCAACCCAGGAGAAGTAGTAGTATCAGGCCTACTGATATACACTCTTGAAATGCAATTTGGTGATATTTATCCATATTTTGACTCCTAACAGAATCCAGGATCAAGACACTCCTCCAAAAACAAAAGAGAGGAGGAGCCACAGGTAACCCTAGAGAACTTCTAAATTTGACTATGTATTAAATTTTTTTTGATTTTTGATGGAGATGCACTGGCTTTGGTAGACAGGTTTCATAATCCACCAGAAGAGCAGAATCCAGTAAGAGAAGCTCCACTATCTTTAGATAATCATGAGGTGATGTGGAGAGACCCAGAAAGTGGTGAGTGGAAGGGACTAGATAGGTTAACTGCTTGGGGGAGAGGGTTTGCTTGTATCTCAATAGATGGAGAAGGAATCTGATGGGTGCCAATGAGCTGTATTTGCCTTGTTCATAAGAGAGAGACAGAAAAAGAGAAGACCCTCGAAATGAAGGAGAAGACCCAAGAAACATCGGGTGGTTCCATTGCTTACTGTGGCTTACTACTGAAAGACTCTGGCAGTTAACCCTTTGTGTATGGCAATTGACTCATGAATATCAAAAATAATTCTCAATGAGACTGATGCAGGACTTCAAAACTTGCAGGAATCATTGGATTCCCTGACACATGAAGTGATGAATGATAGATTGGTTTTGGACTATCTCTTGGCTGCTGAAGGAGGTCTATGTGTAGTTGTGAATTGATAGTTATTTTTTACACCTTCCTTTTGGGACTCATGAAAATCTTCTATAGTATTTTGTTTATTTATATTATTATGCACTACTTGCTTGTATGATATTACAACTTGCCTGTGTGATTCCTCCCATGCTGATGGATTTAACCACTGGTATATACCTGCTTCAATTAAAATAAAAGAAAGGGCAAGGTGTAGAGGGTCATAATCAGTGGGGAAACTCTGGATGAGTTATAAGACCCTTTAGTCCAGAAGGAACCTGCTGACAATGTCTGATTTGGTTCCCCTTCTCCTCTAAGGCCTCTCAGCCTTCCTGAGAAGTCAGGGGGTGGTGACAACCTGTGTTGTGATTGAAGCTGAGGGATACCAAACTACATAAAATAGCAAGTTGTTTATGTGGTCCCATGTTCACAGTGTTGTTTTTGTTACATTGTAAAAAGGGGGAAATCCCTCTATTTTTCCACCATCTTCAGGAGTCCTGCCTCATCACTTCTCCACTAGGAAGGTATATCTCTGTCACTCAGGCGTGGGGGCTCTAGAAAGCAACAGTATGTTTTGTTTTGTTTTTTAAAGGGAAAAATGATAAATTTTATTTTATTTTTTTAATTTTTAAATTAATTTTATAATTTTTTGACAATACATATGCATGGGTAATTTTTTACAACATTATCCCTTGTACTCACTTCTGTTCCAAATTTTTTTCCTCCTTCCCTCTACCCCCTCCCCTAGATGGCAGGCAGTCCCATACATGTTAAATGTGTTATAATATATCCTAGATACAATATGTGTGTGCAGAACTGAATTTCTTGTTTCACAGGAAGAATTGGATTCAGAAGGTAAAAATAACCTGGGAAGAAAAACAAAAGTGCAAACAGTTTATACTCATTTCCCAGTGTTCCTTCTCTGGGTGTAGCTGATTCTGTCCATCATTGAGCAACTGGAACTGAATTAGATCTTCTCTATGTTGAAGATATCCACTTCCATCAGAATACATCTTCATATAGTATCATGCAACAGTATGTTTTGTCACTCCAACTTGGAGGTTTTAGAAAGCAGGACACAACAATATACCACACAGCTACTTTTTTCTCCATTACAAAAAAAACAAAAACAAAACAAAACAAAAAACCCTTAAACACAAAGACTAATAAATGTACATTGACAAATACCGAAAACATCACATAGCAACTTATAACTCCTATTATACTCTCCTGAGAAGTTAATGCTTAAAACATTAAAAATGGCATTTTAGAGGGAAAGGACTCTCATATGCAAGTTTGTAGTGTCCTTTTTTTTTTTTTTGTGGTGGCAAAGAACTAGAAAATGACTGGATGCTCATCAATTGGAGAATAGCATTCTTTTTCTCTCTTGAGCTTCATGTGGAGTGATGAGATGGTGCCTTTCCCATGGCATCTATGGTAGCTGCTATTCCATAATAGTTTAAACATATATATATCCTGGTCAATCCAATTTGTGATTTCATGGTCATCTTTTAAGCTGTCTTTCTTTCCTTGAGCAGATGACAAAATGTAACCCTGAGTTGGTTACCAGCAATGTTAGAGGCAAGTTCAAGATTTTGAGAAGTTAAAAGGTGCTAAGTCTTTCAACTGGAGATAAATGAAAGCAGAAGTAATTTTCTGCAACTTATTACCTTCTTAAAGAAAATGGCTATCAAAAAATAACAAGTCTTGGCCTGACTGGCCAGTGGACTTTGAAGAAGTTGTTCAGATAGTTCAAAGCCAAGATGAAGGTAAAATACCATTTAAAATTATTTATTTTAGGTTTACATGTACATACATTTTTACATATTTCCATATGAGTCATGTTTGGGGAGAAAAAATCAGACCAAGGGAAAAACACAAGAAAAAAAAAAAGATAAAAAGAGTATGCATTGATCCACATTCAGTCTACATACTTTTCTTTCTCTGGAAACTGATGGCATTTTCCCTCCAAAGTTTATTGGAATTGACTTGGATCACTGAATTACTGAGAACCATGTCTATCATACTTGATCATTACACAATCCTCTTCTTGTTATGTACATTGTTTTCCTTCTTCTGCTTACTTCACTCAACATCAGTTCATGTAAATCTTTCCAGGCCTTTCTAAAATCAGCTTTTCACCATTTTTCATAGAACAATAATATTTCATTACATTCACATACCACAACTTATTCAACCATTTTTCAATTGATTGTCATCCACATCCAGTTCTTTGCCACCACAAAAAGAGATGCTACAAACTTGCACAAGTGGGTCCTTTTCACTCTAAAATGCCATTTTAAAATGTTTTAAGTATTAACTAACATCTCAGGAGAGCATAGTAGTTATTGGTTACTTTAATTTGTTTTAAATATTTGTCAGTATACATTTATGTCTTTACAAGCTTTTTTTGTAGTGGAGAGAAAAAACTAGCTGTATGGTATGTAATTGTTCTTAAAGCAATATTCCAATACATAGACCAATATCTTATACCATTGTTTTCAGGAAATCCTAGATATGAGCCAAATCTATGTTTTACACTATTTTCCAAAGGGCTCCAGCCAAGAGAGTCAGGGGTCTTAAAAACAAGAGTCTCTATTTAGAGGCCAGAATCTTCCAAGAAAAACATTAGGAAAGAAAAATCAACAGGCCTTGATAATAGAGTTGGGGTAGTTACCTAAATGGTGTAGTGCATGGAGTGCCAAACTAGAGTTAGGAAGATCTGAGTTCACATATGAATTCAGACACTTATTATGTGACTCTGAGCAAGTCATTTAATGATGTTTGTCTCAGTTTCCTCCTCTATAAAATAAGTGGGAGAAGGAAATGGCAAACCACTCCAGGATCTTTGCCAAGAAAATTCCAAATGAGGTTATGAAGAGTTGGACACATCTAAAATAGTGAATAGCAACAATATGGGTAAATCCAGACTTAGGGCTTCATAGTGGAAGATGAGGAATCCCAGCCCTCTGGACAGGAATAATCTGTTATATTAGCAAAGACACCGATAAAATAGAAATTGTCCAGAAGAGAACAATTACTATGGTGAAGAGCCTGAATTCCATGCCATATAAGAATCAGTTGATGAACATGAGTATGATTAGCCTGGAGAAGAGAAGTCTCAAGAAAGTTATCATAGCAATTTTTGGATATTTGAAGAATTGCAACAGGAAAAAATGTTTAGGCTTATACTCCTTGCCCCAGAGAGTAAAGCTAGAAACAATTAATCCAAAATTTAGCTTTGATATTTGGGGGGGGATTTCACAAAATTGGAATGGGCAGTTAGAAAAGATACTCGATTCCCCCATAGTGAAGAGCTTCAAGCAAAAACTGACTATTTGTCAGATATGTTATGGAAAGGATTCTTTGTTCAGTTTTGGATTAAACTGAAAGACTTCTGATGTCTCTTTTAACTCTGAGATCCTATGAGATTCTAATGCTAATTGCCAGTCCTTGACCCAATCTCTGAGCATCTACAGAAGTTGATGAAGCTGTTGGAATATGAGCCCATAAGAATGCTGGTTCCAGAAAAAGGCAATGATTCAGAATATCTTTGGGACTTCTCATCTTTCTGTGGGTTCCTGTGGGTTGGCTTTGTTTTCTACCAAGACAAAAATAGTCTATAGTACTGATCTTCACCTAGCCAGTTGCCCCATACTCTATGTGGTGGTGGCTGAATCCCAACATCTGAGGACCAGGAGACATTCTTCTGTCCAGAAGAAAATGCCACAACCACAGAGTTGCTGACACAGAATAATCCACTGAGGTAGAGTAGATATTAAAGTAGACTTTTTTTTTTTTTTTTTTCTGGATACAAGAACTGAACATTGGCAAACCAGGTAATAAAGAAATATGTGTAATAGATAGATGGAATACTTTGTCCTTAGCACTGCGCCTCTTCTGTCACCTACTCATTCCATGTATCTCCGGATTTTCCAAACACATCAGCACTATTGTAAAGGATATGAATAACTGAGAATTTGGTTATATCTGGATTAAATGACTTCTCTTGAATTCAGTGATCTGTACTGAGTCTCATTCACCATTAAAGACCTGAAAAATCAGTGATTTGGATGGATGTTAATGTTTATTTACAAATGTATATAAATATATGCATTAGAAGATTTGTATGCATATATATATATATACATATATATATATATATATATATATATATATATATATATATGTATATATTTATGAATGTGAGGTAGGTTGGTATAGTGGATAGGAAACTGGCCTTAGAGATAGGAAGATCTGAGGTCAAATCTTACTTCTGGCATATGCTCACTATCTAATCCTGACCTAGATGATTGACCTTTCAAGGGTCAGTGACTCAGTGAGTAATTTAAGAGAAGGTATTGACTTTCACTGAGAGAAGAGAGAGGAGAGGAGAGGAGAGGAGAGGAAAGGAGAGGAGAGGGGAGGAGAGGAGAGGAAAGGAGAGGAGAGGGGAGGAGAGGGGAGAAGGGGGAGGGGAGGGGCGGAGAGGGGAGAAGGGGGGAGGGGAGGAGAGGGGAGGAGAGGGGAGAAGGGGGGAGGGGAGGGGAGGAGAGGGGAGGAGAAAGGAGGAGAGGAAAGGAGAGGAGAGGGGAGGAGAGGGGAGAAGGGGGAAGGGAGGGGAGGAGAGGGGAGGAGAGGGGAGGAGAGGAAAGGAGAGGAGAGGGGAGGAGAGGGGAGAAGGGGGAAGGGAGGGGAGGAGAGGGGAGGAGAGGGGAGGAGAGGAAAAGAGAGGAAAGGAGAGGAGAGGGGAGGAGAGGGGAGAAGGGGGGAGGGGAGGGGAGGAGAGGGGAGGAGAAGGGAGGAGAGGGGAGGAGAGGGGAGGAGAGGGGAGGAGAGGAAAGGAGAGGGGAGGGGAGGAGAGGGGAAAAGGGGGAGGGGAGGGGAGGAGGGGGGAGGGGAGGAGAGGAGAAGGAAAGAGAGAGAGAGAGAGAGAGAGAGAGAGAGAGAGAGAGAGAGAGAGAGAGAGAGAGAGAGAGAGAGAGAGAGGGAGGGAGAGAGGGAGAGAGAGGGAGAGAGGGAAAGGGAGGAGGAGGGAGACTATACCTATAAAGTAAACTCTGTCTTCTTTGTTGGAAGAAGTTTTATAGGTCTAATCTCTCTCCCTTTCCCTCTCTTTTTTCCTCTCCTCTCCCTCCCTTTCCCTCTTCCTCTTCTTTTCTCTCTCTTTGCCCCTCTCTGTGTGTCTCTGCCTCTCTCTCTTACACACACACACACACACACATATACACACACACACACACACACACACACACACACACACACACACACAAAATAGTGTACTCCCTCATCAACTAATGCCTTGATTACTACAATAGTCCATTGGTGGATCAACCTAACTCAAATCTCTCCCCATCAATCTACTCTTCATTCAATCACTAAAGTGATGTTCCTAAAAATGCAAACTTGGACATGTCATTCCACCTCCAACTAGATAAGCACCTGTGGTTCCCCATTACCTCCAGGAATAAATACAAAATTTTCTGTTTGACATTCAAACCCTTCCTAACTAGCCCCTTCCCACCTTTCCAGAATTCTTATATCTTGCTCACTGACACATTCTTTTCAATACAGGGACACTGGTCTCCTGGCTGTTGTTCCATAAGTAAGACTCTCCATCTCTCTGCTCCAAGCATTATCTCTGGCTGTTCTCCATACCTGGAATTTTTTCCCTCCTTCACTCTACTCACTTTCCTGACTTTCTTTAAGCCCCAACCAAAATCCTACCTCCTATAGGAAGTCTCCCCAACTCCTTTTAATTTCAGTGCTTTCTCTGCTATTTCCTTTTTATCCGGTACCATCAAACAAACATTTATCTTGAATAAATATGTAGAACAAAGTCTACTAGATTTTAATTATTTCCCTTTCCCTCTACCATCTAGTTCTATAGATCAGAAATTGGCTGTGGTTGACTGTACTTTGAGAAGTTATTCAGACCAATTTGGGGACGTTCCAGAATAAGTCTTCCTACATTAGAAATGTAGCTTTACTACAAATATTTTAAGAAACAATCACATCTCCCCAGAAATATTATTGTGAATAGATGACATCTTTCCTACATCAAGTGCAAAGTGGATGGGAAGAAAAAAATTCTAAGATACTCTCTCTACATAACAGTTGTTCACCAGGAAAAGCAACTTTTGCTCATATGAAAAGGGAGCTTTAGAACCCTGTAGGAGTTAGCACATTCATATCCCTTGGTTTAAGATTATGGGTTCGTGGTATACATGTGACACTGTATATTTTTGTATGTATATAGTCTACCCCATTAAATAATCAATTCTTTAAGATCAGGTAATGACTTTTGCTCCTTTTTGTATCACCAGCACTTAGCACAATGCCTAGCACATTTTAGAAATGTTATTTAAATTGAATGGAATATATACAAGTGTGAATATGTTATATACACACCAATATAAAATTAACACTAACTTTATTAAAGACTCCTGTTGTATCATATTCTGAGTCTTATAAAGAATACTTTTTGTTCATTGAGATTCTGAAAATATCTCTTAACAGAAGTCATGAAAAATGACACCTGATGTTTGTATGCTAGTAATAATTAATTATCATTATTAGTAATGGGTTGTCAGGATGACTATGGGTAGAAATAATGTACTATAATAGAAAGACGTTTCAAACTTCCTTAGAATTAGGAATCCAAGGGAAGGAAATAACCAAGCTAAATTGCTTGATCCCTAAAAGCAAATTGTTTCCAAGCAAGGTTCCAGATTCCATTGGAATTTTACTGGCCTTACTTTGGCCTCAGGGAAATGTTAGGATAAAGAGGGGAAAGGGGATAACTTTGGGGAAGGAAGATTTAAATATGTAAGGATAGTGTGGAAAGGGTTTTGGGGAAGGGCAAAGACCCTTAACATTTCTGACGAGTCACCTGTGGTTGCTGCGAGTTTGACATTCAGGAGCCTCTCTAGGGCTCTTTGTTTCCCAGGTTTGTACCTAGAGTCCTTGGGAAGTGGTACCGCAGCTTTCTGATTTATTGAGATTGCAACCTGAATGACTGCTGGCCTGTGAAAACCCCATGCAAATGAGATAGAGCTGTTTGTGTGCTCTGATGGGTTCCTAGTGTTAGCTCTGCCTGCCCTAAATGTTGGCTTCCTTTTCTGCCTGTTTTGATGGACAGCACTTAGTCTCCAAAGTAGAGCAAGACAGCCTAAGGTTCTTTTTTTAATTGGTACATCCCAGGAAGATGATCCTGGGAAAGCTGATTTCTGAACTAGGAAGATCTGCATTCAGAGTCCCACCTCTAACATGTACAGGCTGAATAAGCCTGAGCTCACTTAATCTCTCCCCGCTCTAGGCAACTTTAAATCTATGTTTCAGACTTTAGTAGAGGGATTTTCCTATCTAAATATTCCCTATATCAATGAAATCACAGTCCCTACCTCTTCATGAACAAATTCTACTTCCTAGGGAGTTTTTTTGTCTTGACAATCAATTGTGAATTCTTAAGGGTCAAGCCCCTTAAACATCTTATATATATCTAGGTGGCTGTGGATACAAGTAAAAAGAATAAAACTATTCCTACTTGCAATGAGCTTACATTCCAATGTGGAAGACAAAAATGCACATGTAATATGTTCAACATAAATTTAAAGGAAACACACACAAAGTAGTTAAATCAAGGTAGTTTGGGAGAAGGCATGCTAGTAATTGAGGGATTCAGGAAACATTTCGTAAAACAAGAAACTGCATCTTCAGAGAACAGAGAAACTCAGAGGGAGGAAGAGAGTGCATTTCAGGCATGAATATGATTGTGATGAATGAGCTCAATGACTTCAGAAAAACAAACATAGGCTTGCATGAAATAATAAAGAGCAAAGTGAGCAGAACTAAAAGAATGTTGTATACAGTAAGAGCAATATTGATTTAAGAAAGACTTGAAGCAACTAAGTTATTCTGACTATTATAAATACCTAAATTAAAAATAAAGGTCTTGTGAAGGAAGATGCTATATGTATCCAGAGAAAGAACTAATAAATATAAGTATGTATAGGCTGATTTTACATTATATATATATATATATATATATTTCTGTCTAATGGTAGCCATCTCTAAGGTGGGGGGGGAGAATGGCAAAAAAAAAAAAAAAACTTTATATAATTTTAAGACTAATGGCAAGTTATGCATAATAGATTTGCAGTTTCATTTACAATCATCTTTTTATTGTTCTATATTATGGAAATGTTTGTTTTATTTCATAAACTAAGAATTTAGATAAATATATGTAAGATAAGAAGTAGAGTGCCATGAGTGAGAGTTAAAGAGAAGGCAGATTTGTCTAGATTTCAAAAAAGAAAGAAGGAAGAGCACGATCCAGTGGAAAGGGAAAAATAGAGTTGAGCTAGGTTATATGGGGCTTTAAACCCTACAAAAAGGAATTTATATTTTCTTCTCGAGCAAATATAGAAGCACTAGTGGAAGGAAGGGACTACAGCCTGTTTAAGATATAGAAACCATGGCCTTTGTCCCCTGCTGAGCTATCTGAATGTGTCATTGACAGTTATTTTTTTCTCACCAGATGCAGTATTGCCCTCCAGCTGAACACTAACCAGAATACATAGTACAACATGCTTCCTTGATGTTTGCAGATAATCTCCCTGTTTAAACTCAAATTGATCTGATTGTTTTGTCAATAACATAGCAGTATTCTCCTCAACCTTTCAACTTTTTTCTGAGCATCTTGTCAATTCCCTGGATATCCTTGATTGATCTTTCCTTCCCAAAATAATGCCCCCACCCTACCACAAGACATAGACTGAATCATCTGAAAAAACACAGGAAGCTTGGGTCTTGGTGGTAGCAGTAATTCCAGAAGATCAGTAAAGGGCATGGGACATATCTAGGAAGAACTAAGGTCCAGAGGCTAAATAGGCAAACAAAAATCAGGAAAACCCCAGTATTGAGGTAAGGAAGAAAGAAGGAAATACAAGATTGGAGCACTCAGTGCTAAATCTGAAGCAGTTAAAGAGGTAGAACAAATATATGATAAATGAGCCAGGAGATGTATAGAAAATGACAGAACAGTCCTGTAGAACCCGCAGCAAAAAAAAAAAAAAAGATGCTGAAAATGGAGAAAGTTTATTATTAGAGGCTTAGTTGCCTGTATTCCCTCTTTAGCCTGACAAAAGCATCCCAAATGAGTTTAAACCAAGATTGTAAAAACAGCTGATTGAGTGATGAGTACTAGAAATTCCTGGACATGGATTGATTCATAGTATAGCAATAAAGAAGATGGTCTTGTGATGGAAGTGGACCCACTACTCCCCCAAAGAGACCCATCTTCATCCCCACAAAGTTTGGTGGGGTAGGAAAGGCAGACTATTAAATAAAGGGTCCTATGATGAAAGGATCTTGACAATGTAACTGGTCAAGAGAAAGGAGTTATATTGCATTATATGTGAGTGGAGAATTAGGAAATTGTATTTCACCTACTTGGCCTCTACTTTTAGTTGACACAGAAATCTGCGGACTTCATGGTTCACATGGGAAGGACTGGAATGAAATATGAGAGCACCAAGGATCTGAAATAACTTACTGAGGAAGAAGGAAGATCATTGGAATTATGGGTTCTGTGAACTGTAGGAATATGATCTTCTTACCACCTTGAGAAAGAATAAGTAAGTCCTCTTGGGGAGGAACCTTGTCATCTGAATATTAATCAGCACAATGATTCAGTAGCTTCATCCTAGTTATGACTCTGATAATGATTGCTGTGAGTTCGAGCAGATGAAGCTCCTTTGGAACTGGAGGGGAAAGGAGCAATACCATCTCGAAAGTGATGCTTTTAGATCACCTGCTTGGTTTGATGTAAAATAAAAACTTAGCTTGAGTGTAAATGATTTTTGATTAACCTCTAGGACAGACAGAAAATACCTGCATTTCTAGTGCCAGATATAGTTCTCAGTTCTCTAAAGTTGGTATATAAATATAAATATATAGATATAGATATAGATAGATAGATAGATACCTAAGAAATGACGCCTGGGACACTTTGATTGCTCACTTTATTAATCAGTTTCAGAATTGTCTGAAAAGGTGTCATGGTGTGGATAATAAATTTTAAAACAAATTTTACTCACTAATTTCTCTTTGGAAGAAAATCAAGTGGCTCTAGCCATCCCATATGTACATGGAGGACAATTGCCCTGAAATCAGCTCATTGGAACAGAAATGACACAATGTCAATTTGCTTCCTAACTCTATGTCATAGTCAGGAATCAAATAAGCAATTACACAAGGCCAAATTGAATTCATTTCAAATTCAGATGGGCAGACTGTTCCACAAGGTCTCGAAAGGAAATAACCCTCCATCAAAGTAGGATAAAAATTGAAATGGACTCTTAGGTGAGTTTGCTTTATCCTACCTTCTTGAATCACATCCCCAGCTCCAACCCCAACTCCAGGATTATGCAAAGTGGTTCTTTTGGAAATTCATCTTTTGTACCCTCTCATATCTCCTCCTAACCTCTCCTAAGTCTCTGACTTCCTATGGCCTAACAGCCTTCAAAACTCAAATGAATGATTTTCATATAGTAAAGTGTTTGATCCTATGGCAAGCTTTGGGGAATTTGTTTTAACAAGATAGAGAAATTTTTTCTGTGGTAATCATCATATTATACATAAAATCATAAGTCTAAGAGCTAGCAGAGACCATCATATTGTCTGGTCCTTAATTTTATAGATTGAAAAACTTGAGATTTAAAAAAGCAAAGTTAATTAAATATCTGGTATAAGGCATTTATCTTCTTGGACTTAGCCTTCTTGTCTATGATGAGATGAGACCCTAAGGTCCTATCTAGTTCTAGGTCTATGAAGTTATGATCCATAACCAAAGCAGGGATACTAGTGCTTTTTCTCAGAGTACAAATAGACTACTATAATAGAAATAAATACTAGGTGAGTTCTTGGCACTTTGTACCCCACTTCTTAGCAGAAATCTTATAGTGCTCTGGGATCTCCCTTTACAAGGGTCTAATGTTTGGGGTATCAATCCTTTATGATTGATTTGAAGGAATACTTAGTATTACTTACCCCAGGCATTATTTTGGGGATTTTGTTCCAGAGTCCAGCATTTTTAGCTACAGCTCAAGATGAAGTAACTTTTTGAATGTCAGACATTTAATAAGTAAGTAGCAGAGCCAGGATCTGAACCCACATTTCTTTTTTTTTTTTTTAAATAATTTTATTTTTTATTAAAGTTTTTTTATTTTTCAAAACATATGCATTTTTCAAAACAGTTTTCAACATAAGCCCTTGCAAAACCTTGTTGAAGCCAGGTTTCTTAATTATAAATCTGAAATCCCAAATCCTCCACTGCCTAGGAACTCCCCCTCCATCATATCATCTCAGCAACTACTTAATCCTATGTCTGACCCTTACCACTGTCCATATTGTGCTAGTCCAAACATTTTTTTACTAGCCCATTTCCCCTTAAGATCCTGCCAGAAAAATGTATTCCCCCTATTTTCCCACTACTTTGAGTTAGCATAAAAATATGCAGACTTCAGGACTTTTGTGGGAAGGGCTAGACTGAAATAAGAAAGCAGCAAGAATCTAAAACAAGTCACTAGAGGGACAGGTAGCCCAGAATTTGTGAATTCCTGTTGATCAGGCTCCTGGATGATGATGATGATGATGATGATGCTATCAGCATGACTGAACTAAGTGTTCTTATATGTCATAGTATCATCTATAAAGAGTTGTAAGGAATATTAGGGGCCATCTAGTCCAACTCTTTCTTTTTTACAGATGAGGAAACTGAGGTTCACAGAAATTAAATGACTTGCCCAGAGTCACATAGCTATTTGGTGAGTCAACAAATATTAAGTACTTACTATGTACTTTGAGATAAGAATACAAAGAAAGAAAAAAATCATTCCTTGCTGTCAACAATCCTACAGTTTAACAGGAAGAGAATAGGGAGCAATTATTTTTCAAACAAACTATATACACTATAAATCTGAAATTATCTGCCAAAGAAAGGTACTAAGATTAGGGAGGACTAGGAAAGGCTTTTTTAAGAAGATGGCGTTTGAAATGAGACTTAAAGAAGCCAAGGAAACCAAGAGACAAGAGTTGAAAAGTGAAAAATGTTCTGGGTAGGAAGGCTAGCCAGCAAAAAAGCTTAGATTTGGGAGAGGGGATGTTTGAGGAATTACAAGGTCAGTCTTACTAGGTCACAGAGTGGAGGAGGGAAACTAATAAATGCCTGAGGCAAGATTTAAATCCAGGTCTTCCTAGCTCCACACCTCATTCCCTCTACTGTACTAGTTTGGGTTGTTTTTTGTTTGTTTGCTTGTTTGCTTTTTTCCTAAATGGGTCTGTTTCTAAATGTAATCAAATGATACAGTCCTTGGTGGTTCCTCTAGAAAAAGTCCATATCCATTTGGATGGGAGTGGTCTAGACCAAAGCTTCTTCAACTTTTTCACTAGCAACCCCTTTTCACCCAAGAAATTTTTGGAACTCTGGATATGTAGATATATAAATAGATATACAAATCAAACATTTTCTAATAACAAATAATAATTTTGCCACCCCCATGTTCAGTTATAAGACCTCATATGGGACCATGAACCACAGCTAAAGAAACAAGGGTCTAGACTAGAGTTTGGGGTCAAACTATGAGGTAATTCTTGTTTCTGGAGATCTGAAATTTGTAAACTTCAGATTATTGGGTGGCTACTGAGAATGTAAGGGATGAGTCACAGATTGGCTCCGCAGGAATAAAGATGATTAATGGATTTCCCCACTTTGTTGAGAGTCCAAACCTACAGTTATTAATTCCAGGATTCTGCTTAGAAATTGTTATAAAATATAATTTTGGTTAATTCATGTGTATAAATTTCTATATCATTTACTAGATTCATTAGCATTTGTGGGTTTGTTGCTTTGCACATATGGGAAGGAAAGGAACAAAGGGTTATGGACCCATTCAAAGGGATGACTACAGATGTGCAAGTAGACAGAATAAGAAATAAATCTAAATCTCACTTTTGATACTATTTATTCATTTAATCTCAGGCAAATCATTTTACTTCATCACCTCATCTATAAAGTAAAGAAGTTAAACAAAATGACCTCTAAACTTCTATATCTACATCTATGATCCTATAATGAGATTGCCACATCAGAGCCACTTGGTCCTTCCAAAGAAAACATGGCTGCCCTCCTGAACTTCTTTTGAAGGAAACAAAATACCCTTCAAGCCCAAAGTGGAAATTCCCAGATGGTATTTGCTAAGGAAAGGCAAGGAGATTAATCTCAAAAATTATGGAACAAAATTCTGTCCTAGAATTGTTGAAATGGAAGAAGGAGGTAGGCAGGAATGCACTGGGTGGTCTGGGGGGAAAGAACAGTTGGGAGTGCTTTGCCAGGATTTGGAGTTCATCTGATATGATACCAGACTAAGGAAAATGCCAAAGCTTTTTGCTGTAGAATTTATTTGCTTTACAAGATTCACCTTAGGCTCTGAGCAGCAATTTCTACAGCCACCAAATGAAGAACATTCTCTACTGGAACAGAGTGATAAACCAATTTGAATATCATTAGGGGCTGTGCTTCTGCATTGCATCTCACAACTGCTGAGTGTTCAACCTAAACAGAAAAAGGGAATTGTATGGACTTTGGTGATTTGCCTTTTAGCAGCTGGGATAGAGGATTGTCATTGAAAATATTAGACAAGGAACACAAAGTTTGAGAAACCCAGTTTTCTGTGAATAAATAAATAATAAAAAACAATTTATTAAGCATTTATTCTGTGCCAGACAGAGTGCTAAACTCTAAAGAGAGTCAAAAAGAGAGACAAACATTGTGTAATTCCTGCTCACAATGGACTTCCATTCTAAATGAAGTTTATATATATATATATACATATGAGAGTGGTACCCATGAAAGGATATTTTGGTCAGAGAAATCCTATGAAGTTCTGGGGGTGAAGCCAAGATGGCTGAGTGAAGCCAGGAAGCTGCTAGAGCTTTCCCAGTTTCCCTCAAAAACCACATGAAACTGAGCCTCTGAACAGTCTGACAGAATGAAACCACTCTCCAGTTCAATATAGATTGGAAAAATTTCAAGAAAGAAACTTATCTAACCCTTTAAAGAAGTAAGAGAAAAAGGAAGAAAGAAAAGAGAAAGACTAGGTAGAACCAAGTGCAGTAACACTAGGGGGGAAAAGGTAAGAGAAGAGGAGAGGGTGATAGAAGAAAAGGTAGTGAGTGGGATGGGTCAAAAAAAGATTAAGGATAGGATGAAAAGAGAATAAGAGGGAAATGCAGAACTGGTAATCATAATTGTGAATGTGAAGGGGATGAATTCTCCCATAAAACAGAAATAGCAGAGTGTTTTTAAAAGCAGAATCCTACAATATGTTGTTTATAAGAAACACATTTGACACAGAGTGATACATACAGAGTAAAGGTAAAAGGATAGAACAAAATTTATTATGCTTCAGTTGAAGTTAAAAAAAACGGACTGCAATTCTGATCTCAGATAAAGCAAAAGTAAAAACAGATCTAATTATAAGAGATAAGGAAGAAAAGTACATCTTGATAAAAGGGACCTTAAACAATGAAGAAGTAACAATATTAAGTGTATATGTCCTAAGTGGGAGAAAAATAAATTCCTAGAGAATATGTTAAGCCAGTTTTAGGAAGAAATAGGTATAAAACTATATTAGTGGGGAACCTCAACCTTCCCCTCTCAGAATCAGACAAATCTAACCACAAAATAAACAAGAAAGAAATGAGCAAGGTTGATAGAATCCTAGAAAACCTAGATATGATAAGACTCTAGAGAAAATGAATAAAGACAGAAAGGAATACACTTTTTTCTCAGCAATATATACAAAAATTGACCATGTTTTTAAGACATAAAAACTTCACAATCAAATTTGGAAAGGCAGAAATAGTATTGCTTCCTTTGCAGGTCACAATCAATAAAAATTATATTCAATTGTGATGTTCTGTTTCTCTAGATTGTAGTCCTTCTCTTGGAGGCAGATTTCTTGGGGAGCTCTGGAGGCGGCCTTGGTTTCAGTTCAGTTTAAATCATCCCAAATACCAGGGGTTCAAGTCCAAATCCTTTACTGTCTCTTTCCAAATCTTCTCTCCAGAGCCTTTATTTTCTCCTTCAAGTCTTAACTCCTTCACTTGGGGCTCAGCCAGCTTTCTTAGAGCTCTCTCTCTCTCTCTCTCTCTCTCTCTCTCTCTCTCTCTCTCTCTCTCTCTCTCTCTCTCTCTCTTCTTACCGAGAGCTCTTGTCTGAGTGTCTCCAACCAGCACAAAGGAGATGTGGGAATGAATCAGACTCTGACTCCAAGAGTGTGGGATTGTGGGTTTCCCAGAATTCAATCCTAGATGTGAATCTCCTGGAAGTCTATGAGCAGGCTTTTCCTTTATAGACTTGTGAATCTCCTGGACTTGCAAATCTCCCCACTGAAATCCTGGCTCTCTGAATCTCCTCGATCTTCTTTGAAATTCTCTGGGGAAGTCCTCTCCTTGACTCAATCCAGACTGATTCTCCCCACTGAATCCTGGCTCCTTATATCCTCCTAGAGAATGGGCTTATAGATACCCCCTGGGCTTGTGGGAGCTCCTTTAAAGGTTTGAATTCCTTTAAAGGTATGAACTAAGTGCATAAGTACCTTGTAAGAATCCTAACATTCAATAACGGGGCAGAGGAAAATAGACTACAAACCAATTGAAAATAATCTTTTTTTTTTTTTCCCCCTGAGGCTGGAGTTAAGTGACTTGCCCAAGGTCACACAGCTAGGAAGTGTTAAGTGTCTGAGACCAGATTTGAACTCAGGTGTTCCTGAATTCAGGAACTGCACTACCTAGCTGCCCCTAAAATTAAATAATCTAAATCTTAAAAAGGGTGGGTCAAGCAACAAATCACAGAAACAATACATAATTTCATACAAGCGAATGACAATAATGAGACAACATACCAAAACCTATGAAATACAGCCAAAGCAGTTCTTAGGGGAACTTTTATATTTCTAAATAGTTATATGAAGAAAATAGAGAAAGAGGAAATTAATGAATTGGGCATGCAACTAAAAAAGCTAGAAAAAGAACCCTACCAATTTAATAACAAATTAGAAATTCTGAGATTCAAAGGAGAAATTAATAAAAATTGAAACTAACAAAACTTTTGAACTAATAAATAAAACTGAGTTGGCTTTATGAAAAAAATAACAAAATAAACAAAACTTTGGTTAATTTGATTAGAAAAAAGGAAAGAAAAAAAAAACAAATTACCAATATCAAAAAATGGGAAAAGAGTGAACTTACTCCCAATGAAAAAGAAATTAAAGCAAAAATTAGGAATTATTTTGCCCAACTGTATGGCAGCAAATTCAACAATCTAATTGAAGTGGATGAATATAAAACAAAGATACCCATTATCACCATTATTATTCAACATTGTACTAGAAATGTTGGTTTTAGCAATAAGAAAAGAAAAAAATTACTTAATTAAAAAAGTATAATGTAACTTACAATTAGGAAAAATGAATTACATAAGGCAAAAGAGATAATAAATGTTACCTAGTTGATCAACTGTTACTTTACAGAGGAAACTAAAGGCCAGGGAGTTGAAACTACTTGTGCTAGAATTGGAACAACAACTTAATTAAATTCACTAAGCCTTTGTTGAATGTCAACTCTGGACAAATCATAAGAAACATTAAAGAAAGATTAAAAACATAGAAAAAAACTTGCCCTCAAGGAATTGATATTCAATTTCTGGTTATATTGATTAAGGTATATCATATTTTGAGAAGGGAGAGAGTACAAATAACTGGAAGGTACAGAAAAGATTTCACAGGGAAAGTGGCTCTGGAACTGAAGCTTGAAAGAAAGGGAGAATTTTCAAAGTAGAAGTGATAAGATAGTGTATTTCAGGCATGGGGGAATGTGGAGTCAAGAGATGCAATAGTAACTATGGCTTAGGTACCTAGTATACAAAAAGAGGCAAAACACAGTTCCTACCCCCAAACAGCTTACAGTCTGGTGAGGGAGAAACTATGCAAACAAATATATACATGGCAAGCTATATACAACATAAACAGGAAATAAAAGAAAACACTGGAATGAAGAGGGATTAGGGAAGACTTCTATAAAAGGTGGAGCACTCAGCAGCTGTTAATTTTAACTTGAGAAATTGGGGGTTAGGAGTCATAATGCTTTGAAATGTGTTTTGTGTGTGTGTGTGTGTGTGTGTGTGTGTGTGTGTGTGTGTGTGTAGTTATGCTAAAAAGGGCTATGTGTGTTTGTATGTGTTATATAGTGCAATAGTGAATGAATGAATCTGCACCACATTTCTAGCTATATTCTTCCTTTAGAAGCAGTTTCTTTATTTGGTTAACTAGATGGCTCTGAGTGGAAACACTCTTCAGAGTCGTTAGTTAGAGGTAAAATTTTTTGAATTAAGAAGGACCTTAGAAATCATATCCCTTAATTTTATATTTGAGAAAACAGATTTGGACAACTGAAATGACGGTCACATAGCTAATTAGTAGTATATCCAAATCTTGTGACTTCTCAGTCAAGACTTATTACAATAACCAGCTCCTCCCATCAAGCTGCTCCTCAGGATTAGCAAAGTGCCTGGCACAAAATTGGTACTTAATCAAGGCTTCATGTCTGGTTGACTAAATAGAGCCAGCTTCAGGAAAAATGGCAGAGCAGCAAAATTATGAAGTAGAAAGCATTTGTTATCAGCACATCCTTCCTTTCTCTCTTTTGCTCTCCTGGATTATACTTGCTATCCTATTGCCTTTTGCTGGATCTTCCCTGAATTGCGGATGCTTTGTGACCTCTTCCTTGAAGGGGATTGGCCAGAGTTCTGAAATAACCCAAGGCTCTTTCAATACTTTCATGAGTCAGACCCACAGTTGTACCTAGTTAGTCAAAGCTTATATATCATGTTTCTCTTTAGAACTCCTTTTTTTCTATCTTCTTTTTTTATTGTTTTCTTTATTTTCTGGTTACATATGTGCATTAATTTTTAAAAATATACATTTCTTTATGAATCATATTTGGGGGAAATCAGAACAAAAGGAAAAAAATCATGAGGAAAAAAATGGAAGAAAAAAGTTAATATAGCATGCATTAGTTTATATTTATTCTCCATAATTCTCTCTCTGGATGCAGATGTCATTTTCTTTTTCTTTTTCTTCTTTTTTTTTTTTCTAGGTTGGGGTTAAGTAACTTGCCCAGGGTCACACAGCTAGGAAGTATCTGAGAACAGATTTGAACTCGGGTCCTCCTGAATTCAAGGCTAGTGCTCTATCCACTGCACCACCTAGCTGCCCCTAGATGTCATTTTCTATCCAAAGTTTACTGAGATTGCCTTAGATCACTGAATGGCTGAAAAGAAACAAGTTTTTCATAGTTGATCATCACTGTTTCTATCTTCTTGATCTCTCACCCAGACTAACCTACTGTCTCTGTTGGGATGAGACAATTCTAATCAACCCCCATTATGCCAAGAAAAGCCAACTCTGGGCCATATAAATAACTCTAGAGTTTCTCTCTGATCAGGCTGGACAATCAGGATATAATTAGGGATTCTTGTTCTATATTTCTAAAGCTTAAGTTAAATCAAATCTTTTCCTATCCTCCATTATCGCCATATTTGGAATTAATAATCCGAATGTGTCCCTCACTCCCCAAGGCCCCCATTAGTTTATTTTATCCAGTTCTTTACTTCCATTATATTGATTGATAAAAGAGCAAGTCAATGACATTAGTGGAAACAGAATAAACATGTTCCCTTCTCACATTTATATGTATACTTTTTTTGTGCAGTACCTTGAGTACAAAATCCTACAAGTGATCCTATTTCAATATTCATACATTTGGGCTGATATTTATGAAAATTTTACTGGAGGCCTCACATATTGATATACTCCATCAATGTTATGGTAATTTCTAAGCCTCTATCAAGATAAACATATTTACGAGAATGTTTAAGAGTTGTAGTAATAGCTTTATGGATTAAAGTTAAACATGATAACAGAATGCATCTGGCATTTAACATTAAAATTGTTATTTACATATTTTCTCCCAGATTCTGCATTTATAATGAGGGTGAAATTTCTTTTTAAAAGATGACTATAATTCTGTGATGAAAATAAACACTGTTTAATAAAACCACAGATAAGTATACCCTTCCATGATGGAATTATATGCAAAGAAAAATTTGAATACAGCTGTCTCATGTATAATCTCTTGTTTTCTTACAGGATAGAAGAAAACCTGCAGGAACAACAGTGAATTATAATAAAAAGACAAGTAAAGTCATGGAATCTAGTCCCAGTCCTGTCACTAATTTATTACATGACTTTGTGGAAGTCCCTCCAACAGTCTTAGCCTCAGTTCCCTCACCTGCAAAATGAGGGAGTTGGAATATTATCATATCACATTCAAACATGAAGTTTCATATAGTGCTTTTCTTCTGAAAATCTCAAAAAATGAGAACATATTTTAAGTTCTCATTTTATAGATGGGAAAATCAAGGGTCAGGGAGTTTAAATGACTTCTCTAATGTGTAAGTAGTAGAAGAGTAAGTAAAAGTCTTTTGGCTTTTAATTCAGTCCTCTGTCCACAAAAGTCTCTCCCAGGTCTACTAATCTATGATTATATGATAAGAATATGCTTAGATAAAATGCTTTTTTTGTTGCTAGAGAATTTTTGGCCAAAAAGGACCATGAGAGATGATTTTGTCAAACTCCTTACCATTCAAAAAGATTATATCATTGTATCATCTAAGGAAGAATTCTGAATCTATAGCCTATGAATTTTTTTCATGCAAAATATATTTCTAATATGTTTAGAAGAATTGCACCTCTTTAACTTGTATCAGATTGCTTGTTGTCTTGGTGGGGGAAGGAGAAAAAAGAGGGAGAAAAATTTGGAACATAAGGTTTTGCAAAGGTGAATATTGAATATCTTTGATTATATTTGGAAAAAATACTATTAAAATATATATTTCTATTCTAGCTAAAAAGAAAGAAAACTATATTTCAATCTGTACTCAGAGTTCATCAATTCTCTCTTTCTGGAGGTATATAACATTTTTCAGCTTGAGTCATGAAGGATCATTGAGTCATCTTGGATCATTGTCTTGATCAGCATAGCTAAGTCTTTCACAGTTGATCATCATTATAACATTGCTGTTGTTGCTCACATTTTCTCACTTTTTTTCCATATCATGTGTCTTTTGCAATTGTCTCAGATCATTGTATTGATCAGAGGAGCCAAGTATTTCACAGTTGATCATCATAATAATATTTCTATTTATTTATTGTCTATAATCATTTCTTGGTTCTTCTCCTATCACTAGCTCATATAGGTCTTTCCATGATTTTTCAGAAACCACACCCTTTATCATTACTGCATATCACAATTATATGTCCCAACTTGTTCAATCATTTCTCAATTGATGAGCATCTCTTCAATTTCCAATGTGTTTTTTATATATATACATACATACATATATATATATATATATATATAGTCTAAATCATTATTCATTAAAGAAATGAAAATTAAAACAACTCTGAGGTACTGCCTCACATCTCTCAGATTGGCTAAGATGACAGCAAAAGAGAATAACAAATATTGGAGGTGATGTAGGAAAACTGGAACACTGATGCATTGTTGATGGAGTTGTGAATGGATCCAACCATTCTAGAGAAAAATTTGGAGCTATGTCCAAAGGGCTATAAAACTATGCTTACTCTTTGATTCAGCAGTGCTACTACTGGGTCTGTATTCCAAAGAAATATTTAAAAAGATGCAAAAATGTTTCTAATAACTCTTTTTCTGGTGACAAAGAATTGGAAAATGAGTGGATACCCACCAATTGGGGAATGGCTGAATAAGTTGTGGTATATGAAGGTAATGGAATATTATTATTCTATTTAAAATGATTACTAGGCTGATTTAAATGATGACCAAGCCTGGAAATTTTACATAAACTGATGCATAATCGTCTCACCTTTTTTTGTTCTATTGGGTTTTTTCCTTTTGTTCTGATTTTTCTCTCTCAATATGACTCATATGAAAATATGTAAAAAAAAATGAAAGTACATGTGTCCTAAAAAATGTAAACTAAAAAAAATTAAATCAAAACAACAAAAAAAGAATCCCTGTTCTGAAGACAATGAAAATTAATCTTTTCTCTAAGAGATTCTCTAGAGCAGGGCTTCTTAAACTTTTTCCATTCATCTCCCTTTTTGCCAAGAAATTTTTATATGACCCCGTATATAATGGCATATAAAATAGGTAGACAAATACAAATAGGTATGCTGATAATAAATCATAATTCCATAACCCCCATTTAGCTATGAGACCCCATATGGGGTAGTGGCCCACAGTTTAAGAAGCTAGACTATAGAGAAGAATAGTTCATTCATTGCACATAATAGGTAATTAATGTGATTTGTTGAATTATTTACCTGAAAAAAATTCATGAAAATAATCAAATCTGGAGCTAAATGGAACCTTGTGAAAATTCAACAATCATTCATTCATTAAACTTTCATTATGTACAATGTGTAAGACTAGGCTTTGAGAAGATAAAGATAAAAATGAAACAGAAACTGTCCTCAAAGGACTGATATTTTACTGGGGGAAAAGAATATATTAGATAAGTAAAAACAAAATACATACACATTATTTTGAGGCAATTTCAAGTGGGAGGAGTTACTAACAACTGGCAGGATCAGGAAGGATCTTGAATAGACTAAAAGGAAACTAGAAAATTGAAAAGGTGAATGTAAAGAGCAAGTACACTCCAGACATCAGAGATCACTTGGTACAAGGGCAAAAAATGAGATGTCATGTACAGGGAGCAGTTTTACTGGAAAGAAGAATGTGGGAAGGTAAATAGTAAAGAAATAAGATTGGATATATAGGTAAGAATCATATTGTATAAAGTTTTAAAGACCAGGTTGTGGAATTTGCATTTGATCTTAGGTGTAATACAAAATCAACAATAATTTTTTTTTAGTAGGACAATGGTATAATTAGATTCACCTTTCAGGAAAAATCAATTTTGCAGCTATAAGGATGGATTGGAGGTGGAGGGATACAAAGAGGCCAGTTAAGAGAACGTTTACAAGGACCTGAACTAGAGCACAGGCTATATGTGTGAAGAGACAGGAGTGAACTCAAGAGAAGTGGTAGAGGTATAGTTGATGTGATGATGGCCACTAGAAGGTGCACTGGGCCTTGAGTCAGGAAGAACTGAATTGAGTTCAAATACAGCCTCAAACACTTACTAGCTGTGTGACTCCTAGGCAAGTCATTTAATCCTGTTTGCCTCAGTTTCCCAATCTATGAAAAGATCAGGGAAAGGGAATAACAAGTCACTCTAGTATCCTTGTCAAGAAAATCTCAAATGAGGTCATAAAAAGTTGGATGTGACTGAAAAGAATGAATAGCAATCAATATGACCTAGTGATTAATTCAATGGTAGAAATCCAGGTGTGTAAGAGGGAGAAGTCAGGATAATTTCAAGATTCTGAAATTCATTGAGAGGATGATGGTAGTAATCTCAACAGACAGAGAAAAATCTAAAAGAAACATGATCATTTAATCAAATTCCCTTATTTTACAGGGTTGAGTCTAACTGTGAATATCCTTTCCTTCTCAAAAGTCCTTCCTCTTATCCTTATTTATCCCCAAAGCCCAGTAAGATTTCGGTGAAACATAGAAAAGTGCCAAACTGAATTCCTAAGCTATTCATTCTTTTCCATCTAAATAAAATCCCTGTCTCTACAAGTAAATATTATGAATGAGAATGACACAGAGAGATTTATATACCATGAATACTTCCTCCTCAATCCCTGTTATTTTGGTTTTGTTTTTGTTTTTCATTTCTCAAAAGCAACAAAATCTCACAAAGAAGAGTTTTTTACAGAAAATCCATGTCCAGGAATTATTCTGGTCTTTGTCATAAATTATGCCAACATATAACTAGTCTTATGCTATACAAATCCAAACATTTCAACAAAGTGATTATAATACAGTACATGACTTTCTTTAGCTGGAATAGGACTTCTAAGCTTGCAGCTGCACTTTCTGATATGACTGAGACAAATGCACTAACAAAGCTTCTCTTTGATGAGAAAGCAAAGTGGGATTTCATAAGGGAAAGTGTTCATTCCCCCCACAGAATACTAGATTCAAATAGAATTGTCTTTTAAAATATAGATCAGTATCTATAAAGCATAGAAATGACAGCTTAGAAAACTAAAGAAATTCTTTCCATTAAAAATGGCCTCATGCTTTGATTCATCTTGTCAGCTAACATGATGACCTTTAAAATCTGTTCCTTTCAATTGAAAAAATATGTGGCTTTTTGGCTTTGTTTTGTTTTAAGGGGAAAAGAAGAAAACCCTTCAAGATGGTAAAGAATTATTTAAATGCTTGATAATCTGATATCATGAGGTAGCTTGGTGATGCATTAGATAGAATACTGAACCTGGAGATTCCTCTTCCTGAGTTCAAATCTGATCCCAACTGTGTAATCCTGAGTTCAAATCTGATCTAAAGTGTGTAATTCTGAATAAGTCACTTAACCCTGTTCTCTTCAGTTTCCACATCTATAAAATAATCTGGAAAAGGAAATGACAAACCACTCCAGTATTTCTGCCAAGAAAACCCCAAATAAAGTCAATGAGTGACACAACTGAAAACGATTGAACAACAACAGCAATGTGACATTATGCTTATTGAATATCTTAAAAATCCAAGTTGGGAAATGTTTAGGTCAGTTCCCTTGTCACTTCTGGATAAAATTCTACTGTAAACATGAAGGACTATATAAAGACATTAGAAATACCACATTGAGTTAGAGTCATGATTTTTCCAGCCCAAGAGTCTATATCTGACAGGGATATAAAGGGAAGCATTGTGGGAGAACATGCTTATCTACTCTGACATCAACCTTAGCAAGTTATATGTGTGCCCATAGAACTTGCAGAACCTAATTTCTCTTTATATACTATTATGTATGGGTCCTCTATGCAAATAGAACAACTTGGCCGAGTTGTTGTGAGGATTAAATGAAATCATAGATGTAGAAACATCTTGAAAAATTAAAAGTGCTGCAGAATAGCCAAGAATTGCTATTAATAAATAGTTAGCACTTATATAGAGATTTGTCTTGAAAAGAGTAATATAGTTATTATCTAATTTTAATCTCATAATTATTATTAAGCCTATTTTACAGATGAGGAGAGTAAGCCTTTTAGAGATTGTCATTTTCCCAGGGTCACACAGGTCATAAATTATGAGGCTAGATTTGAGATCATGTCTTTACAACTCCTAGTCTAGCATTCTATCCATCCATCCATCTATATTAGCTACTAAGACAACAAATTGTTCTGCATGGTCTCCAGAGAAATAGCAAGTACTATCAAGTCCTCTAAAGTTGGTGTCCTAAGAAAAAAGCTCCCTCTCTCCAACCCTAGTGATGGCTCTAAAAAGAAATTAGAACTCAGGAAATCTGGGTTTATAATTCTGACTCTGCCGGTGACTCCCTTGTTTTAATGGGTAAGTTACATGACAGCTTTGTGCCTCAATATCTCATAACCTCTGATGCATGAAGGGAAATAATTTGAAATCAATGATAAGGATAGGTTGGAGCCAAATTAACAATCATAATTATAATAGCTAACATTTGTATAGTGCTTACAGTAACAGGTACTGTGCTAAGTGGTTTACAAATATTATCTCGTGCAATTTGGAACTATGCCCAAAAGGCTATATAACTGTGATCCAGAAGTTTCGTCACTGGGTCTTTATCCCAAGAAATCGTAAAAGAGAGAAAAGGACCCACATGTGCAAAAATATTTGTAGCTTCTCCTTTTATACTGGCAAGGAAATGGCAATTGAGTGGATGGCCATCAGTTGGGGGATGGCTGAATAAGTTATGGTAAGAAATGATGAGCAGGATGATTTCAGAAAAGCCTGGAAAGACTTACATAAACTGATGATGAGTGAAGTGAGCAAAAAACAGGAGATCACTGTATACAGTAACAATAAGATTATGTGATGATCAACTGTGATGTACTTGTCTCTTCTCAATAAAGTGGTGATTCAAGGCAATTCCAATAGACTCAGGATGGAAAATGCCATTCACATCCAGAGAAAAAAACTATGAAGACTTATTGTGGATTAAAGCTTAGTATTTTCATCTTGTTGTTGTTTTTTATTTTTTCTTCCTCATGGTTTTTTTTTTTATCTTTCAGTTTGATTTTTCTTGTATAACATGACAAACATGAAAATATGTTTAAAAGAATACACACATTTAACCTATATCAGTTGTTTGCTGTCTTGGGGAGGTGGAAAATGAGGGAAGCAGGAAGAAAAAACTGCAACACAAAGTCTTACAAAAAATCTTCAGCCCGAAGGTTAGGTAATATTTTTATCTGGATTTTACAGATGAGGAAACTGAGGTAATGTTTTTAAAAAATACCTCATGGAGTATGACTTGAGTTATGCATATGAGAGTGAGGATTAACAAACTTATGGTGAAGAGAATTTAGAGAAAGCTTCCATTCTGCTGGCCAGATTTTTAATGGCAGGTAATTAAAGTATAAAAGAAATAATAATAATAACAATAACAATGATGATGATGATGAGTGGATGAAGTGATGTGTCTGCACTTATGTTGTACCAGAGTCTCTGAAAAATCAAAATGTAAGATGGCTAGTCACCTTAGAGCAGAAATCACTTTAATGAAGAACATAAGTGGCATGTCACCAATCAAACCTTTTTCTTCCTGAAAACATTTTTAAAAGTTGTTATGGATACATTTTTATTTTTGTATTACTTCCATTTCTGAATATATTATTCCCCCTTCCTGTGCTCAGTAATCTATCCCTCAAAATAAAGAATAAAGAAAAATGAAAAGCATGTCAATAAAACAATCACATCAGTGGAGTCAGGCAGAATATGCAGTATTCCTCACCCATAGTGTCCCACCTCTGCAAAGAAGGAAGGGATACTTCCTCATCTCTTCTTCAGAGCCAACCTTGGTCAGCAGTCAGTTTTAGGCTTTTGTTCAGTATATTGTGGGGGTCATTACATATATTTTGCTTTTCCTAGTTCTGTTAACTTGACTGTGCTTCCATTCATATAAATCCAACTCTTGCATCTCTCAATTCTTTATAGCTAAAAACTTTTTGTAGGGGCATTTTACTTTAAGAGAATTTGATTTACACAGAAGACAAGTTAAGAGGTAATTCTTCATTTTACAAGACGATTTTTGCACTTTATAAAGGGCCCTGTCAAAGTATCTTTTAACTAGCAAGCTGTTATCTAGTACATTTCAAGACAGTCCTTTTATACCCAACTTTGCAGTAATATGAGCATTGAGTGAAACATTTTCCACCCATGTGTCGGACTGTTCCAAGCCATTGGGAATTTTGATGTTTTGCTCAAACCAAATCTTTGAGAGAAGGTTGGTAGCGAGTGTCCCCTGAGTCACTGAGCTCCCTCCACAGGGAGACACAAATAGGCAGATCCCTAAAATTAGAAATCACATCCTGTAAGTGCCTGCTGACTTGGCAGCCTCAGCACTGACATAATTTCACAAATAATGATGTTATCCAAAGCAAAAGTTGCATTAGATCAATTACCACTCTATTTCTGTTCATTTGAGTAGTGTTCCCATGTTTATTTCAGTTCCACTATTTTTAAACCAAAATGCCCGGGCTCATAAGTGCACCAATGCAAAGCTATTTCTTTTCCAGATCCTGAAATCACTTGATCAAACTTCTGAACCAATGCAAATAATTTGAATTCTTCCCTCTACCTCATTTTCCCTTTCCCCTTTCTTCCTTCCTCCATCGTAAGAAGAAAGTAGTCAGGTCCTCTACTGCCCTATTCTTCATCCCTGTGACTCTCTGGATCAAAGTTCCCCTATGGGACTCCACTTCCCTAAATGTAATATCTGCTCCTACCAGAAAGGACAGGAACTGTCTTTATTTACTTGCTCTCCAATGTTGATACATGACATACAAGTGAGAAAGGGCCAGTAGCACAATCCTATGAACATAGTAAAATGTTACTTAAAATAAATACTTTTATCATTCACTCATTCATTAAAATTCAATAAAATGGAGCCTTTTTTTCCCAAGGCAGCATTAAAAAGCTGGGAAAGCTTGGGAAAAAAAAGGCTCTCTCACTTCTCTTCATTCTGGGCCCCACTTTCTGTTCATTAGCATTGTCTATCCAAGATGAAAATACACACAGACCAGCTCTATGGATGGTCTATCTGACTGTACAGCATGGACTGGAAAATAATCCCCCAGTAAAGTCTATAGATATGTGAGTTATTATCATAGTCAAAACAACGACTGGCCACTCAAGATTACAACAGAAAAAAATCTACTGTTTTCCAATAATGATCTTGTGACTTCTCTGACGGACTTCTTCACCATGCCCCATGAAGTTCATTAATCATCCTGTAAGACCTCATCAGCCTTAGTACTCTACTTCATCATCTGGCCATAAACTACTAATTTCAGAGTAAGTAGCGAGCTCAGCTCAAACATTTCCTCATTTCTCACCTGGCTGGATTTCTAACTGACTTGTCCACCACTCCCCCAGGTCCAGTACTTCTACTCCTCACCCTCACTTTTCAGCTGCCTTTTCTGTGTCATCTTCCCCTATTAAATTGTAAGTGCCTTGAGGACAGGAATTCTCTTTTTCCCCCTCATATTTTTATATTCCCATACTCAGCACCCTGCCTAACATATAAGAAATTTTTCAAGGGAATAGCTATTCTTGTTTATTGTGATCCTTTTCTCTGCTTCAACAATGTCTAATCTAGCACAGTATCCTGCACATAGTAGGTCCTTGACAAATATTTCTAGAGTAAGTGAATAAATAATTATCTCCTTTCTAAAAGTGTGCCCCCTGACTCTGGGGGCCACTAGGTGGCATGAGAGCCTCTCAGTCCTGGGCTGGACTATGGGTCTTTTCATGACCTTCTATTTGGAAAGAAAGATTGCACATGATAAAAAGCCCTATGTAGAAAATAAGCTTGTCATTTAATGTGCTGGGAGGAGATCTATGGCTACTCTGTGCACTTGGGTTTCTTGCAGGAGAGAAAAAGCATTAAAAATTCATGAAATCAGATTATCCCTGAGCAAGAGCTATTATTGGTAGATGTACCTTGTTTGTTGTTTTTTTTTTTTTTTTTTTTATTTTAACACCCCTTCAATTTAAGTGACAACCCAATCTTCCATTTCCCCCTCAAAGACATATAGCTCCATTGTTGAAAAGTTCATGTGACCCAAAACTGATCTAATCTTCACGTTACATTTTTTGAGGATGGTTACTTATACTCTTAAATTTCCTAAAAATCTTACTTTGAACAATTCTTATATGGACAGTTATGAAGTGGGGTTTGAGGGTGGCAGAGAATAAACAAAAGAGCTTAAAAATAAAAATAGCTAGCATTTATATAGCATGCTTAAATATCTGCAGATGCAGTATTATTTCACTTGATCCTCACAACAGCACTGTGATGTAAGTGTTATTTTTATTAATAACAATAGCTAACATTTACATGGTGATTTAAGGCTTTTGAACCACTTTACAAATATTAACTCATTATCCTCATAACAATTCTGGAAAGTAGATACTATTGTTGTCCCCATTTTTCAGATGTGTAAACTATAAAAGATTAAGTGACTTATCCAGAGAATACTAGTAAGTAATTTCTAAAACAAGATATGAACTCAGTTTTTTTCTGACCAATCAGTTGATTATCATAAACCCCATTTCATGAGGAAATTGAGACTGATAGAGTATTTAGTAACTTGTATAGCTAGGAAGTTTCTGAGGCCAGATTTGAATTTAGGTATTTCTGACTCCAGCTCAAATTTATTACCCATTATATTACTCAGCTTATCATTCCTAAGACAGGGGTCTTAGGAATTGAAACTGGTTTCCCTACAAGGCTGAAATCAGACAGAGGTGAGATAGCTAAGTGGTTTAGAGAATTCCAGGGAGAAAATGTTATATCGTTGATTTTTTAAAAAGACGTCAGTCTTAACGTAGTATCTTTCCTCTATTAATAATTTCCTATTCTTGTTGTATGTAGCTTGTTTGTAAATATTTATTTTCTTGTTTTTTCTCCCCATTAGATTTTGAGTTCCTACAGATCAGGGATAGTCCTTTGCCTTTTTCTGTATCTCTGTATTTAGCATAATGCTTGGTACATAGTAGATGCTTTAAAAGTGCTTATTGACTGACTGATGATGGGAAAGGGGAGAACAGCTTTTCCTTATATAATACAGTCCATACTTGGTACTCCTTGTTTGATGCCGTTGCTCTGAACTTGCTCTGGACCCCATAGCCCAGTTTCTTAAACATGACCTCAGATGGGGACTCATAACTAAGCGTGAGGGTATGAAATTAAGATTTATTATCAGTAAATGTTTGATATGTACCCCTATTTTATAAACCTATATACCTGAGGTCATGTAAAAATTTCTCTGGAAACAAAAGTTTAAGAAAACCTGCTCTACAATATGAAACTATGCCCAAAGGGCTATCAAACTGTGCATATCCTTTAATCCAGCAGTATCTCTATTGGGCCTATAACCTAAAGAGATCATAAAGGAAGGAAAGGGATCCATCCACATGTGCAAAAATGTTTGTGGCAGCCCTCTTTGTAGTCGCAAGAAACTGGAAACTGAGTGGACGCCCATCAATTGGAGAATGGCTGAATAAATTATGGTATATGAATGTTATGGAATATTATTATTCTATAAGAAATGATCAGCATGTTGGTTTCAGAGAGGCCTGGAGAGACTTACATGAACTGATGCTGAGTGAAGTGGATAGAACCAGGAAAAAAAATTGCACACAGCTACAAGAAGATTATACGATAATGAATTCTGATGGACATGACTTTTTCAACGAGATGATTCAGTCCAGTTCCAATGAACTTGTGATGAAAAGAGACATCTGTACCCAGAGAGAGAACTGTGGGGGACAGAGTGTGGATCACAACATCGTATTCTCACTTTTTTTTTTTTTTTTTTTGTAGTTTGCTTGCTTTTTGTTTTCTTTCTCAATTTTTTTCTTTTTTAATCTGATTTTTCTTGTGCAGCATGATAAATGTGGAAATACATATAGAAAAACTGCACATATTTAACATATATTGCGTTATTTGATTGTAGGGGAGGAGGTGGGGGGAAGAGAGGGACAAAAAATTTGGAGCACAATATTTTGTAAGGATGAATGTTGAAAACTTGTTATGCATATGTTTTGAAAATAAAAAGCTTTAAAAAAGAAAAAAAGAAAATCTGCTCAAGAGGAAAGATTGAGACTGATGACTTTGGGCAGCTCTATCTCACTTAAATCCAATTCACAAGCATGTTGGGACATCACCTTTGTGAGCGTTCTTCTAAAATGAAGGATGAATAACAATTGTAATAAAACATTTTTAGGAGAGATATTGTTTGTCCTTCATTTTCAAAGAGGATCAATAATATCATCAGGTGATGTCTTGTCTTATCCATAAATTGGATTTAAATGAGGCAGAATTGCATAAAATCTTCAGTCTTGTTTTCTCTTCCAGAGATGTCAAAGTTCAGGGACAAGACAAAAGTAGGACCATTGGCAATGGCCCAGGATACAGTAGATGGCCTTGACATTTCTGATGTCTGAACAAACTCTAAGTATCCTGCAGCCTGCTCCAGCTGACTTCATGGCCATTGGAGTAAATTGTTCTCCTCTGCTCATTCTATTGGGAGGAAGTCTGCTTGGGCTAGGCATCCCCTAACTCACCCATGGGTTTGAGACCTGTTGGTTATCTTAAACTTGGTTTAGCCCATCTGCTGAAATGGTTTTACTGGGGTGTCCATACTGCATAATACAGCTTCTCAGAACCACAGGTGAGAATTGGGTGAAAGGTGAACATCAAAGGTGAATGAGCAGCTCTGAAAAGGATCCTCACACCAGAAGCGTTTACCCCAGACATATTCTGCTTATCTTATCCTCACTCATCCTCTGGGATCTGGCCAAAGTTCTTGCTCTTTCACTGAACACCATAACCTATAATGATCATAGAATCATGAATATAAAGGAACCTAGAATGAGGAGGACCTGATTTTAAATCCTGCTCCAAATACTTACAGGATAAGTTTAAACAAATTATTTTATCACTCTTAGTCTATTTCTTTCTCTAAGAGAATAGCAATAATACCTACCTCTAAGAAAAGCTTATTGTAAGGATCAAATGAAATAACACAGGTAAAGTATTTTGCAACCTTTAAAGAAATAAAAAAGAAATCAAACAGATGGGGGCCTGTGGGTAGGAAAGGCCATCTTTCATTGCCTCAACTCAAAAGACATCAAGGGTGGTCTTCATATAAAATACTTAGTAGATAGAGCACTGAACCTGGAATAAGGAAAACCCGAGTTTGAATCTAGCTTCAGATACTAATTGTACACACTTTGGAAAGTCACGTGTTCTGTCTACCTCAGTTTCCTCATCTGTAAAATTGCAATAATAACCCTATCATCTAGAGTTTCTGTAAGGATAAATTGAGGCAATATTTGTAAAGTACTTTCCAGACCTTAAAATATTAGATAAATGAGAATTGGATAGAGCACCAGACTAGGAGTCAGGAAGACTCATCTTCCTGAGTTCAAATCCTACTTAAGACACTTGCTAACTATGTGGCCTGGGCACAGTCATTTAATCCTGTTTGTCTCAGTTTTCTCATCTGTAAAATGAACTGGAGAAGAAAATGGCCATTTCAGTACCTTTGCCAAGATAACAAGAGTTAAACACAACTGAACAATGACTGAACATTAACAAAATGTTAGCTGCTGTTGTTATTACCATCATCATCTTCATTATTTTTATTACTTTACAAAGAATCTGAAGAGACTGATTATTTTAAAAGGATAACATAGAGGGTGGGAACTACTTGACCTCCAACATGCCTTCTAATTCTCAGATTCTATGACTCATTATGTGACAAAGCCAAGCCAGGCCAAATCTACAAAATCCTTCTAATAGGAAATCTGAGCAGACACCAAGCCCAAACAAACTTGGATTCAGTAGTAACATTTCAGAGAGACTTCGGCGTGAATTAGGATGTCATTTAGTTTCTTTATTGGTACTTTATTTCCTTGAACATAATAAGCATACATAGCCTGTGTTCTCCTAAACTAGAATCTATTCTCAAAGGGTTAACTAGTTATTTTTATGAAGGTTTGTATGACCAGTTTGTGGTTATCTTATTTGAAGGTTCTTGAATATTGATTTGTAAGAAAACTATATCCAATTGCACAGAGAATATGTTTTTATTGTTCATGGTAGTGGGGGTATCTGCAAGGTCACATATTCCTTGTGCAATGTAATTCATATTTTGTTGATACTGTTTCCTAGACCTAAATATTTATCAAGAGAGATCTGAGTAATAGAAGCATACTTTGAACCTAGGTTCCCTGAGTCTTTTCTTTTCACTATATTACACTATATATTGCCTCCCTCTCTAAGCTGGTCTCCAATTCATGAGACAATGAAGATAAATTGTTTTAGACAGTTGGGTGGCACTAATTAAAGCACTTAGTTCATAGGGTTTTTCTAACAATCAAATGAGATAATATTTATACACATTATAGGCACTGAGTAAATGCTTATTTCCTTCCTTTCCCTCTTTTCATTCAGATTCTTTCTCCCCATTAGTAATAGGACCTGTGAGGACAGAATTTATGCCTTCTCTTCTGACATGTCTAAAGGACGCCAACACATAATAAGTACTCAAGGAATGTATATTGCCAACTCTAAATCTTATGACTGATCATAATCATATGAGCCTATGACTAAGAACTTGACTTCTAGTGCCAGAATTATAAGAAGGAATCCTTTCTCCTGAGGAGAAAAAAAAGGCAGAGATGGAAACAAAGATGAGGATAGAGGAGAATTCACAGGCACAGAAAAGAATCTGGCTATAAATAAAGTCATATTGGAAGAGAGGTAAACCCATCCCTGGAGCAGCGATATCAGATAGAAACTGAACATACATAAAGATCCATATTAACATAGAAAATGACATATTAACATTATCTATTTTCTACTGTATTTTTATTTTTATTTGTTTAGATAAATATTTTTCTCCTCTTTAAGACCAGGTCTTTGACCCTTCCCTAAAGGGGAATCTCTTCCTCTTCCCTAAAGAATCTCAACTCTCAATGATTTTTGGAAAGAAAGGGTACCAGGAAAAGAAGGATCATAATGATAAGATAATGCTAGGAAAGGGAGTGAGTTCTTACCTCTAAGAAGGGGGCAGTGGAAGACCATCAGGCACAGTAATGGTAGTTTTAGTATCAATTCAGACTAACCAGCATTTTGGGACACTTGATCCTAGCCTAAATTATCTGAGAAGTGATAGTAGCGATAGAAAGAAGAAAAGAAGGGAGAGAAAAAAAGAGAAGGAATGGTAGCTGTAGACAAGAAGAAAGTGACAGCTTTTTCCTCTTTTGATTCTTTAGAAATAAAGTGAAATGGAAAAAAACTTACCCATCAGGGGGAGAGTCGGATGGTTTAGTTCATGGTCAGATTCAGCCTTGGGTGGGGTGGCAGACACCACACATCTCTTATTCTAACCCATTTGCTTTCATCAGACAATTTCACCACAGTCTGTTAGTCACAGGCCAGGCATGTCTATGCTCAAAGAATTCTATCTCATTTACCCAGGAGGCACCGGATACAGCAGAGAACTTCATTGCCTTGTGTTAGCTGTTTAAACGCATACAACATGATAGATTGGTTAATTTTTGACTTTCTGACCTTTCCATGAGCTTACCAAAGCTCTTACCAAAGCTTGCCCTTATTATATTATGAAAATTCATAGGGAGAAAGGGCCAAAAGATACACCAAAAACACTGGATTTGAAGTTAGCAGAATTAGGTTTGTGTCACAGATAGAATTTTTTTTCTGAATGTATGACATACTAATATAATGCTTAATACTAATGTCCTACCATATCTTCCAAGCCCTACCCCTGCATCATCAACTTATTGTCAATATTATCTTCATCTTAATGGAACATCAGCATCTCAGATCCAACATATCAAAGATTAAACTGATTGTTTTCCTTCCTAAACTTGTCTTTCCATCAAATTTTCCTATTTTTTTCTGAGGGATCCACTATCTACTATAGTCATAACTATGGAGTCATCTTTAAGTCTTCTCTAACATCTCAGTTTGGTATAGAAGACATCTGTGTGATCCTGGTCAAGTAACTGGAACTATCTAATTGGAACCTACTTTCATCATCTATGAAATGAAAGTATTAGAAATGATGATCTCTATGGGTCATTCTAGCTACAAATCTATGATACTAAGACTCATACTCCCCTCCTCCAAAAAATAAATTAGTTTGACAATTATGACTAATTTTACTTAATTTCACTCTTGTTGTTGTTGTTGTTGTTGTTGTTTTTACTAAGGTAATTGGGGTAAAGTGACTTCCCCAGGATCACACAGTTAGGAAGTATTAAGTGTCTGAAACCAGATTTGAAGTTAGGTCCTCCTGATTTCAGGTCTGGTGCTCTATCTACTGCATCACCTGACTACCTCACTTCCACACTCTTGTACTCCTTATATTCCAACCTTTCTTACATTCAGGAAGACTTGAGTTGAAATCCTGCCTCAAATATTTCCTAGCTATGTAACCCTGGAAAAATCATTTAATATCTAGCTGCCTCAGTTTCCTTAGCTATAACTTAAGAATAATAATGGCACCAATCTCCCAGGGGTGTTGTTAGGATCAAATAAAATATTATTTGCAAAATGCTTAGCACAGTGCCTGGCATAGAGTAGATGCTTAGCAAATGCTTCCTTCTTTCCTTCCTCCTTTCCTCCCTTCCTTCCTTCTTTCCTTTCTTCTTACCTTCTTGTAAAGGGCTGAAACTCTTGAGTTAATGCACTGAGGTCAGACAATCGAGCACTTGAGTCTAATTATGATTGGACAATACTCTATAAGAATATGCTTGGAAAATGGCTCTTCCCACTATGCTGTGCTGGCCCAATTGTTTGGTGTATACAGAGAATTGTAGGAAGGACTAGGAGGTGGAGTGAGACTACCAGGGTCACTTCTGGACGGGAGATAAAGAGATGAGGTCGCTGAGATCCTGCTCATCCGTTCCCTTCATTTCTACTGCTAAAGACCAAGAATAAGGACCAAGGACTTTTACTTATCCTGACTCTGGATGATTCTAAGGCATCCAGGGTGCTAACACAGTCATCACATTTGGTGCCCAATGTGAGACCAAGGACCCTAATTTCACTGAAGAAGTCCTTGGGAACCAGGAAATAGGTGAGTATTTTAATAGACAAACAGGGAACTTACTTTGTTAAGGGTTTAAACTAGTAACCTTTTCTAGCTAAAATGCAGCAGATATTAGGAACAGATTCTCCTCCACCCAAAGGAGATCTACAGGAAGCATACTCATACTGATAAAGAGACAGGGTTTAATTATGACTTGGGAGAGATTGATGGATTCATGGATACATTAGAATGCATGTCCCCTTGGTTCTTCAATGAAGAAGATATAGGGGCAGATAATTGGAAACTAGTAGGAAATCAACTATGATAATTGTTTTGATTCAATTTCCAAGTAAACATTCTATATATACAACATAATACAATTGGCCTTAAAGAATCCTGCAAGTTATAGAAAAAAGAAAAATTTTAAGAACAGTCAGATGAGGAAGTGTGAGGAAATAGAGGAAGACAATGAACAGATTAATAGCAATATCACTAGAGGGCATGTGGAGTTAAGTGAGGATGAAGGGCGTGGTAAAGGGCATGGTTATTCTCGATCTGACCAGGCAGCTTCAGCCCCACCTAAACTGGGACTGGTTCTTGACATGCCCCCATCAACTTCACCTTCTGAGATGGAGGGAGGAGGAATAGTGGGAGGAGGAGTGATACCACCAGCATTTCCCCCCCAGTAATCACCCCCTCCTATGACTAGATTGCAAAAGGCACTACTTAAAGCCACAGAAGAAGAGCAGGATTTAACTGATTTGAAAATTGGTATGTATCCTGTGATTCAACAGTTTAACTCTTCAGGTCAAGAAAGTAGAAGATACTCTCCTTTTGATATAGAAACCTCAAAGACTTGAAAAAGGCTTGCTCTCTTTATGGTGCTACATCAGCTTATGTTAAGATGTTATTACAGAATTTGGCTTATGAAGTCTTAACCCCTAGAGACTGGAAATCCATAGCAAGGACATGCTTAGAACCTGGACAAAACTTGTTGTGGCTTTCTGAATATAGTGAGCTCTGTAGGATACAAGCCCAATAAAATAGTCGTAGTGGAGTTAATCCTCCAATCATCTGTGACCAACTAACAGGTGTAGGTTCTTATGCAGACATTTCAGTACAGATTAATTACCCCATAGCAGCATATGAACAAATTGATGCTGCTGCTATCAAAGCATGGGCTTTTCTCACCGGTAAAAATGACAAGGGTGAGGCCTTCACAAAAATTGCACAAGGGCCAAATGAACCCTTTGCTGATTTTGTGGGATGTTTGCAGACAGCTGTCATATGAACTAATGGTGAAAATGCAGTAACAGACATTTGGATAGGGCAATTTGCTAAAGAAAATATTAATGAGGTTTATAGAAGGATTATATTAGGACTACACAAGGATGTTCCTTTAGAGGAGTTCATAAGACACTGTGCACAGTGGGCACAAATACCTTTTATATCCAGGCTATGATATAGACTTCCCAAGATCCCAATATGGGAAGACAGGGTCAGGGAAATAGGGTTTCTGAAAGCTCAATGTTGACATAGAAACAGAGTCAGAAAACAGGGTGGGAGAAGAAGACCCAATACCCCATGTCCAAAATGCAACAGAGGCTTCCATTGGGCATCAGAATGTAGACTGAATCAGGGAAACAGGATGAGGGGCCCAGCCCCAGGGCCCAAGGCAAAAAATACTTGGGGCATGATGGTAGCCGATGCTAAACCTGAAGAGTGCCTAGAAGTTCAGTACCCAGACATGACCAATCAGCCAGAAAGCAATCTGATGGGAGAAAGGGATTACACAATCAATCAGCCAGGAAGCAACATGATGGGAGAAAGGGACTACAATTGGGGAGAATAGAGTTATATGCAGCTGGGAAATACCCCCTGGAGAGGTGAAATCTGTTCCTCTCCAGCCTATGGATCCCTTGCCTCCAGGCACAGTAGGTTTGACCATTTCACCTCCTGAGAGTACTTACAAACCAGTGTCCATCCATATACTGATGTGAGAAACTGGGGAATGTGTAGATAATAAATATCCCAGTCACTAATATAGGTAGACAATATGTGACTTATCAACCAGGAGAAGGAGTAGCATCAGGTTTATTGATACAGACTCCTAATAAGCAATCTGGTGATAATTGTACAGATTCTGGCTCCAAGCAACAAAATCCAGGAATATACTGGACAACAGCTATGATAACTGATCGACCTATGTTCACCATCTATATAAATGGCATACCATTAGAAGGATCGACAGACACTGGTGCAGATGGCACGATCATTAGAGGTGCTAACTGGCCCAGTCACTGGCCAAAGATTTAGACAGACACCTATATGTCTGGCGTAGGAGGATCAATAGCAGCTGAAGTTAGTGCTGCCCGTATGAGATGGATATTTGAAGGTGAAACAGGAGTTTTTACTCCTTTTATAGTTGAAAAAATCTCCATCAATCTGTGGGGAAGAGACATTTTACAACAATTAGGATTAAAAATGAGTACTTTGGTTTTTTAGGCAGGGCTGCTTTTGAAGGCCTGCCAACACTTTCACCTGTTCCTATTGAATGGAAAATTGATACACCAGTGTGGATAGAACAGTGGCCCTTAGGTAGTGTAATATTCTGTTGTCTCCAGAAACTGCCCATCGCTCTCTGGGAGGAGATCTGCTGTCTCAACTCAATCCCAGACTAGACTCTTCTTCCTCCAGAGAGCCCAATGTTGTCTTCTTTTATCCTCACAGAGATTGTAGTGAGAGCTCAACTGGAGCTTGTGAGAAACACTTCAACCAATGAACTTGCTCCTTTTAAAGGGGCATGTTAGAACTCAGGGACTTAAAGGCTTCTTTAACTCAGGCTTCTTAAAGGTGCAAACTTCTTTTAAACATGTAAACTCTACCTCAGAAGATCAAAGGTGTAAACTCCCTTCAAAGGCCCGAACCAAAGGTGTGAATTCTGAGCAAGAGAATTGTTTAGACAACCTGAGTTCTCACCTTGTAATCCTAACATCTCCCCTTTTCTTTTGATTTAGAACATAGGGTGGTCATGACCTTGAAACATAAATCCATCAATATGGGAGGTATTACACATAATTATATAAACTACATAAATACAAAGTAATATAGCACATGCTAGAAGTATGTAACAAATAACATGATCAAATAATCAGAAATTGAGAATTTATAAATGTCCATAAGTCCATTGTCCATTAGTCTCATCTTGTGTTAGGAAATCCAATGATTCTTGCTGGTTTTAAAGTTCTTTAACAGTTTTCTTATTAACCATGCTCTTTCGGTGCCAGATGTTTCTTAGATTTTCTCCTTTATTTTGAGGTCTTTCTCTTTTTCTGTCTCTCTCTGATGGACGAGGCGAATACGACTCATTGGCACCCATCTGATTCCTTCTCTATCTGAAGAAATACAAGCAAACCCTCTCCCCCAGGCAATTAACCTATCTGGTCCCCTCCATTCACCACTTTCTGGGTCTCTCCACATCATCTGGTGATTGTCTAAGAACAGTGGAGCTGCTCGCACTGGACACTGCCCTTCCCATGGGTTATAAAACCTGTCTGCTAGAGCCAGTGTATCTTTGTCAAAAATTAGAAAATTATGGTATAGAGAACTAAATTTAGAAGTTCTCTAGGGTTACCTGTGGCTCCCCCTTTTTTTTTTTTTTTTTTTTTTTTTTTTTTTTTGGAGGAGTGTCTTAATGTCTCTGTTTCTTCTCTCTACTATTGCCTGACCTTGTGGATTAAAAGGTATGCCAGTGGTGTGTAAAATCTTATATGTAAAATCTTATACTGCACACAAAAGTGTGCAAAATGTTTAGAAGAATATGCAGGTCCATTATCTGTTTTTATTTCTTGTGGCACACTCATAATTGCAAATGCTTGGATAAGGAATTCAGTGACCACTCTGGCTGTCTCTTTTGCTGTTGGCACTACAAAAGTGAATTCTGAAAAGGTATCTACCACCATGTGGATAAAAGACAGATGACCAAAAGATTTATAGTGGGTCACATCCATTTGCCAGATTTCACTGGGTCTCAAAGCACGAGGATACTTCCCTGGAGGGAGTGTAGGAGCGTGGAAAGGAAGGCAAGCTATACAGCTTTTTACTATTCTCCTAGCTTCTTCCCTTGTTATTCCAAATTGTAAACATAAAGCTCGAGTAGCCTTATGATATTTAGAATGAGATTCTTGCTTCCTGAAATAAAGGAGTACTGGCTAACATAGTTAAAAGGCTATCTGCCTTTGAATTTCCATCAAAAATAGGACCTGGAAGTCCACTATGTGAGTGGGCATGCAAGATATAAATCTTGCCTGGATGCTTTCTCACTTGCTCTTGAAGTTCCTTAAAGAGCTGATAAATATTAGAGGCTGCAAATTTTATTTGGGCTGTGATAATTCTTTGTACTACACCTACTGAATAGGCTGAATCAGTAATTATATTTCCATCTCCTGGGTAATAAGTAAGAGCTAGCATGATAGCAAACAATTCATTCTGCCGAGTGGACTGAAAAGGAGTCCTGACTACTCTCTTTATGGTTAAATCATGAGAGTATACAGCACAAATATTTTCTTTGGAGAGGCGTTTGTAAAGATTATTGGTCCTTTAAGAGGAACCTTAGAAACCTTTCCTTCAAAAATCCATTGCCAATTATGTAATAGTCTGGTTATCTTTAATGGAGACCCATGAGCAAAATTTGGAGCTATGGCCAATAAAATTTGCCATTCTAGGATGGTTTCACAGTATACATTAATTTGTGCATTAGTATAGAATGTGTATATTTTTTCAGGACTTATCCCAGATAATTGTACTGCTCACTTAATGGCCTTTCATAAAATTCTAGCCACAAGCACTGGGTAAGGAATAAGGCTTTGTTCTGGTTGTGCTGGGAGGTTCACCCACTTAATCACATTGTCTCCTTGATGAAGGACTGCTGTGGGTGCCTCTTTTGTAGCAAAAACTGATATTTCTAAGGGTTTTCGAGTGACTCTTTCAACCACATTGGATAAAGCCAGTTCAACTTTTTTCAAAGCCTCTTGTGCTTCTTTTGTAAGCTGGTGTGGTGAATTTAAAGCACTGTCTCCCCTTAAAATATCATATAGAGGTTGCAGTTGATTGGTAGTTAAACCTAACACTGGACGCATCCATTGGATATCTATTAATTTTTGGAAATCATTTAAGGTGTTCAATTTCTCTGTTCTTAAAGAAAGCTTTTGTTTGTACTGTGAGTGTCTTAGGATATACTTCATATCCTAAATACTGAAAAGGAGAATGTCTTTGAATTTTTTCTGTAGCTACATGCAGTTTTGTAGTACTTTAGTGTTTCCATGGTCTTTTGTAGACATGCTTCTAACATTTGTTCCTCAGGTGCACATCCCAATATATCATCCATATAATGTAACAATATTACTTTTGGAAATGCTTTTCTTACTGGAGCAAGAGCAGCAGCAACATACATTTGGCACATAGTAGGGCTGTTTTTCATTCCCCTGTGGCGCCAAAATGGCCAAAAAATTGGCCCAAACCAAAGATGTGAATTCTGAGCTAGAGAATTGTTTAGACAACCTGAGTTCTCACCTTGTAATCCTAACAAGGTAGCGATAAAATTCAGGTCTTATTAGATATATATAGTACATTAGCAACTTGACCAAGGACACTTACAACCTTCTCTAAGTCCTTGGAATTCCCCGGTATTTGTTGTAAAAAAGAAATCTGGAAAATGGAGGATGTTGACTGATTTAAGAAAGGCAAATGAACAGATGGAAACTATGGGAACTCTTCAACCTGGACTTCCATCTTCTATTCAGTTGCCTAGAGATTGGCCTCTTTGGGTTATAGACATTAAGGATTGTTTCTATTCTATCCCTCTAGATAAGGAGGATATGAAAAGATTTGCCTTTTCAGTGTCTTGTTCTCCCACCCTGTTTTCTCACTCTGTCTCTATGCCAACATTGAGCTTTTCAGCCTTAACTGAGTGTTATAAAATATATGAATGGACAGTTTTGCCACAGGGAATGAAAAACAGCCCTACTATGTGCCAAATGTATGTTGCTGCTGCTCTTACTCCAGTAAGAAAAGTATTTCCAAAAAGTAATGTTATTACATTATATGGATGACATATTGGGATGTGCACCTGAGGAACAAATGTTAGAAGCATGTCTACAAAAGACCATGGAAACACTAGGGAACTACAAATTGCACCTAGCCCCAGAAAAAATTCAAAGACATTCTCCTTTTCAATATTTAGGATATGAAGTATATCCTAAGGTGCTTACAGTACAAAAACTTTCCTTAAGAACAAACACCTTAAATGACTTTCAGAAATTGATAGGAGATATCCAATGGATGCATCCAGTGTTAGGCTTGACTACCTATCAATTGCAACCATTATATGACATTTTAAGGGGAGACAGTGCTTTAAATTCACCACACCAGCTTACAAAAGAAGCTCAAAAGGCTTTGAGAGAAGTTGAACTGACTTTATCCAATGTGGTTGAAAGAGTCACTCAAAAACCCTTGGAAATATCAGTTTTTGATACATAAGAGGAACCCACAGCAGTCCTTCATCAAGGAGACAGTGTGAATGAGTGGGTGAACCTTTTGGCACAACCAGAACAAAGCCTTACTCCTTACCCAGTGCTTGTGGCTAGAATTTTATGAAAGGCCATTAAGTGAGCAGTACAATTATCTGGGATAAGACCTGACAAGATATCCACCTTTTATATTAATTCACAAATTAATGTATGTTGTGAATCCATCCCAGAGTGTCAAATTTTATTGGCCACAGCTCCAAATTTTACACATGAGTCTCCATTAAAGATAACCAGACTATTACATAATTGGTGATGGATTCTTGAAGAAAAGGTTTCTAAAGTTCCTCTTAAAGGACCTATCTTTACAGATGCATCCAAACATAATATTTGTGCTGCATACTCTCGTGATTTAACTATAAAGAGAGTAGTCAGAGCTCCTTTTCAGTCCACTCAACAGAATGAATTGTATGCAATCATACTAGCTCTTACTTATTATCCAGGAGATGGAAATATAATTACTGATTCAGCCTATTCATTAGGTTTGGTACAAAGAATTGCCACAGCCCAAATAAAATTTATAGCCTCTAATATATATATCAGCTCTTTCAGGAACTTCAAGAGCAAGTGAGAAAGCATCCAAGTAAGATTTATATCTTGCATGTCTACTCTCTTAGTGGACTTTCAAGTCCTATTTTTGATGGTAATTCAAAGGCAGATAGCCTTCTAGCCATGTTGGCCAATACTCTTTTATTTCAAGAAGCCCAGAATCTCATTTTAAATATCATTATGCTGCTCAAGATTTATGTTTACAATTTGGAATAACAAGAGAGGAAGCTAGGAGCATAGTAAAAGCCAGTCCAGCTTGCATTCCTTTCTACACTCCTACACTCCCTCCAGGGGAGAATCCCCGTGGTTGAGACCCAATAAAATCTGGCAAATGGATGTGACCACTATAAATCTTTTGGTCGTCTGTCTTTTATCCATGTTGTGGTAGATACTTTTTCAGGATTCACTTTTGCAATACCAGGAGCAAAAGAGGCAGCCTGAGTGGTCACTGAATTCCTTATACAAGCATTTGCAATTATGGGTGTGGCACAAGCAATAAAAATAGACAATGGAACTGCATATAATTCTAAACATTTTGCACATTTTTGTTCATAGTATAAGATTTTACGCACCATTGTCATATCTTTTAATCCTCAAGGACAGGCAATAGTAGAGAGAAGAAACAGAGACATTAAGACACTCCTCCAAAAACAAAAGAAAGAGGGAGCCACAGGCAACCCACGAGAACTTCTAAATATAGCTCTTTATACTATTAACTTCTTAATTTTTGACAAAGATGCAATGGCTCCAGCAGAAAGGTTTTATAACCCATGGGAAGGGCAATGTCCAGTGCGAGCAGCTCCACTACCTTTAGATAATCGCCAGGTGATGTGGAGAGACCTAGAAAGTAGTGAATGGAAGGGACCAGATAGGTGAACTGCTTGGGGGAAAGGGTTTGTTTGTATCTTTACAGATGGAGAAGGAATCAGATGGGTGCCAATGAGCTATATTCGCCTTGTCCATTGGAGAGAGACGGAGCAGACCCTTGAAACGAAGGAGATGACCTAAGAAACATCAGGTGGTTCCATTGCTGATTGTGCCCACCAGTGAAAGAGCCTGGCAGTTATGGCATTTGACTCATAAACATCAAAAATTGTTAGATTTCAAAATCCTCAAAATCCTCAGGAATCATTGGAATCCTTGAGACATAAAAAGAGTGTTGTAAGACTTCAAAACCCTCAGGAATCACTGGATTCTCTGAGACATGATAAGACTGTTGTAGGACTCAAAAACCCTTAGGAATCATTGGATTCTCTGAAACATGATAAGATTTTTGTAGAACTTGAAAACTCTCAGGAATCATTGGATTCTCTGAGACATGATAAGACTGTTGAAGGACTTCAAAAACTTGTGGGGATCATTGGATTCCCTGACATGTGAAGCAATGGACAATAGATTGCTTTTGGACTATCTCTTGGTTGCTGAAAGAGATGTATACCCTCTTTCTAGGACTTCTGGAAATCTTTTACAAGACCATGTTGATTTATATTGTTTGTTATATCACAACTTGCATGTACAATTCATGTTTGTTACACCACATTGAGCCTGCACTGACTGTGGAGAGAGTCATTACTAATAGCCTGTGCATTATTGCTATGTGCTTGTGTAATACCTCCCATGCTGATGGGTTTGTGCATACCTGTTTTTAATAAGACTCTTCAGCCCAGAAACTTGCCAGCTATTCCCACTTCCCTTTGGTGCTTTTCATCTTCCTTCCTGATATGTCAGGGAGGGAATGATCATCTTTTTAGTGCTTTCACCTCCCTTCCTGAGAAGTCAGGGGAGGGGGAATGATCACCTCCTTTCAATGTTTTCACCTCCTTTCCTGAGAAGTCAGGGATGGCATGACCACCTGTCTTCTAAAACAAAAAAAAGCAGGAGATATAATGGACTGAAACTCTTGAGTTAATGCACTTAGGGCAGAAAACCAAGCACTTGGGGCTTATTGCCAATTGGACAATACTCTATAATAACATGCTTGGAAAATGGCCTTTCCCACTATCCTGTGCTGGCCCAATCGTTTGGTGTATACAGAGAATTGTAAGAGGGACTAGGGGGTGGAGTAAGACTATCCAGAGTCACTTTTGGGTGGAAAACAAAGAAGTGATGTCACAGAGATCCTGCACCTTCATTCCCTTCATTTCTACTGCTAAAGACCAAGAATAAATACCAAAGACTTTTACTTATCCTGACTCCAGCTGATTCTAAGGCATCTAAGGTGCTAACACAATCATCACGCCTTCCTTCCTTCGTTCCTTCCTTCGTTCCTTCCTTCCTTCCTTCCTTCCTTCCTTCCTTCCTTCCTTCCTTCCTTCCTTCCTTCCTTCCTTCCTTCCTTCCTTCTTTCCTTCCTTCCTTTCTTTCTCTTATTATAAAAGCCTCTCTATTAACCTCCCTATCTCCAGTCTTTCCTTTTTTCAGTATATCCCAATTAACAATTAAGCTCATATAATTAACAAAATAATCTTTTGTGGGTACAGCATTCCTCTATTAAAAACAAAACAAAACAAAACAAAACAAAACAAAACAAAACAAAACAAAACAAAACAAAACAAAACAAAAAAACCTTCTGTAGGTCCCAGTTCTGAGGCAAAAAATGAGTAGGGGAGTAAGGAACCTGATTACAGTCAGAGCAAAGAGCACTAACACTTATGGCTACAAGGGAGCAAGATCCTTTACTAAGTAAAAACAAGAGTACAAGTTTAAAAAGCAGTAACCACAACTCTTTAGATCATATCACTTTATAAGTATCAAAAACTTACATACTGTTAGAACCATCTCTGAAAACAGCAGCAAGAAAAAGACTGAAGCTTAGAACAGTCCCCCACCCATCCCAGAAGCATTGTTCATCTGTACTACACAGTTAAAAATCAAGAAATAGGCTGAGGAAATGCAGGAGGAGGAAGAGAAGGAGGAGAAGAAAAAGAAAGAAGATGAAGAAAGAAGAACAAGAAGAACAAAGAGAAGAATAACAACAAGAAGAAGAAGTTTGGGAATAGCTTTAAAGAGACAAAGATGGAGAGAAAGGAGAGAAGGATAAAGGGGGGAAATAGGATAAAGGAAGATACACAGTAATCATAATTGTAACGGTAAATGAGATGAACTCACTCTTAAAAAGGAAGAGGAAGAGCAGAATGGATTAGAAAGGAGAATCCAACAATATGCTGTTTACAAGAAACATTCTTGAAACAAAGAGACATACTCACAAAATAAATACAAGGGGCTGACGTGGTGGCAATCATAATCTCAGACAAAGTAAAAACAAAAATGGACATAATTTTAAAAATTGAGCAGGAAAATTACATTTTGCTAAAAAGGTATCATAGACAGTGAAATAATATTAATGTTCAACATAATTGTACCTAATAGCATAACATTCAGATCATAAGGGAAAAGTTAAAAGAGTTACCTGAAAAAATAAATAGTAAAGCTATATAAAACTATATTAAAAGGGGACTTCAACTTTCCTTTCTCAGAACTAACTATATCTAATTATAAAATAAACAAGAAAGAAATTAAGAAAATTAATAAAATTTTTTAAAAGTTAGATATGATTGACCTCTAAAGAAAAAGATGGAAATAGGAATAGAAAGGACTATCAGGTTTTTTTGTTTGTTTTTGTTTGTTTTTGTAAATGTATATAGCATGTATTAGGGCATAAAAACCTCACAATCAATTACAGAAAAGAAAAATGTTAAAATATATTTTCAAGATCATAATGAAAAAAATTACACTCAATTAGGGACCAAGAAAATATGGATTAAAATTAACAGAAAGGAAAGTATCTAATCCTAAAGAATAAATAGGTCAAAGAATAGATCATTGAAACAATCAAAGATTTCATTAAAGACAACAAAGAGACAACAATACAAAATTTATGGGATGCAGGCAAATGGTACTTAGGTGGAAATCTCGAAACACTTATGTCAAAAAGAGAATAAGGGCAGATCAATGAATTGAGCATGCAATTTAAAAATAAGTAAGAAAAACAAATGCAAAATCCCTAATTAAGTGTGATATTAAAAATAATGAAAACCAATGGAGAAATTAATAAAATTAAAAAAAGAAAATATTGCACTAATAAATAAAATTAGAAGCTGATTTTATTTTAAAAAATCAATAAAATAGATAAACCATTGTTTAATTTGATTTTAAAAAATAAAGTCAAATTTCCAGTGTTAAAAATTAAAAGAATGAATACACCACCAATAAAGAGAAATTTAAAGCAATTAATAGGAGCCATTTTGCCCAATTATCTGCCAGTAAAACTGATCATTTATTTATTTCTACAAAATATGAATATTTACAAAAATGTCCAGATTAACAAAAGATGAAATGGAATACTTAACTAACTCTGTCTTAGAAAAAGAAATTGAACAAGTCATTAATTCCCTAAGAACATATCCCTAGAATTCAATAGATTCACAAGTTAATTCTACTAAATAGTTAAAGAAATTGATATCTAAAACAAGAAGACCAACAACAGAGAAATAAAAATATAGTCCAATTTCTCTAATGAATATTGAAGCAAAAAATTTAAATAAAATGCAGCAATATATAACAAAGATCATACACTTGACCAGGGTGGGATTTATACCAGGAATGCAGGGCTGGCTCATTATCTCATTATTAGGAAAAATATTGAGATAATTTACCATATCAATAGTAAAACCAACATAAATCGTATGATTATCTAAATTGACACAAAAAAGATCTTTTGACAGATTTTTTGTTATTACTGTAGCTATTGTTCTTGGTTGTGATGGAAATAGTGCTGATGCTGAACAATCATGTCTAACTATCACTTAATGATTTGTCATTTCCTTCTCCAGTTAATTTTACAGTTAAGTAACTGAAGCAAACATGATTAAGTGACTTGCCCAGTGTCACACTGCTACTAAGTGTCAGTGGTCAAATTTGAACTCATAAATAGTAATCTTCCTGACTTCAGGCCTGGTACCCCACATACTGTGCCATTTAGCTGCCTTTTGACAAACACAACACTCATTCTCTTAAAAAAATACCTAGAAAACATAACTATAAATGGAATATTCCTTAAAATGATAAATAGTATCTATCTAAACCAGAAAGCAAGCATTATCTATAATAGTGATAAGCTAGAAGACTTCTAGATCTGGGGTGAAACAAGGATGTCCAGTATCCTTATTCAATATTGCACTAGAAATGCTAGCTTTAGCAATAATAGAAGAAAAAAAAATTGAAAAAATTAGAATAAGCCATAAGGAAACAAAACTCCTCTTTACAGATGATATGATAGTATAGTGAATCCTGGAGAATCAATTTAAAAAAAAAAAAAAACTATGTAAAACAATTAACCACTTCAACAAAGTTTTAAGATATAAAATAAATCCACATTTCTATATATTACCAACAAAAACAGCAGGAAGAGATAGAAAGAAAAATTCCATTTAAAGTAACTGCAGGCAATATAAACTATTTGGGAGTCAATCTAACAAGACAAACCACGAATTATTATTGTTCAATCATTTCAGTTGTATCCAACTCTTTGTGCCCCTATTTGGGGTTTTCTTGGCAAAGATCTGTAGTGGTTTGTAATTTCTTCCTCCAGGGGATTAAGACAAACTAGGTTATGTGACTTGATCAAGGTCGAAGAGCTAGTAAGTATTTGAAGCTGAATTTGAATCAAGATCTCCCGGAATCTAGGTCAGGTATTCTATCCATTGCACTATCTAGCTGCCCCCTCATCCAGAAACTATATGAAAACAATTATAAAACACTTTTCATATAAATAAAAAGAGCTAAATAGATGGAGAAATTTAAATTAATCATGTATAGGCCAATCCAAAATAATAAAAATCCTATCTCTTACTTATTTTGTTCTATACTAAACAAACCATTAAAGAATTATTCTATACTGCTAGAAAAAATTCAACAAAATTCACTTGAAAGAACATCAAGGAAATCAGTGAAAAATATTATGAAAAAAGAGGGCACAACAATATCAGACCTTAAACTGTAATAGAAAACATAATAAGTTATACAGCTAATCATCAAAACAATCTGGTTAAGAAATGGAGAGAAGGATCAGTAGAATAAATTAGGGGCATAATATAAAAGTAGTAAATGACTATTAATCTAGCATTTGAAAAACCAAAGACCTAAGTTTTGGGGACAAAAATTCACAAGTTGACAAAAATCCTTCAAAAGCTGGAAAACAGTTTAGCAGAAATTAGGTAAAAACCAATATTTCATGCCATATACCCAGATAAGTCAAAATGGGTACATAATTTCAACAATAAAAGGTGATACCATAAGCAAATGGAAAATTTTACCCATCTGATCTATGCATAAGGAAAGAATTTATGTCCATACAAGAGATAGAGTATCTCATGGGAAGTAAAATGGATAATTTTGATTACATTAAACTTGCCTCATGTGACTATTCTTTCCTTAATAATAACAAAAAAAAAACTTATGTTAATTAAGCATATATGTTGAATTTTAAAAATGGAATTCAGCTGAGTGAATATTTCATTTTTGCTTCTACTTTCCAGTGCTTTGAACATAAGAAGTAATAAGTAAATATCATTGGTGGTGATTGTCTTGATCAGTTAACCAATAAGCATTTGTTAAGTATCTATGATATGCCAGACACTGTGCTAAGTGCTGTGTGACCATGAACAAGTCACTGAAGTTCTCTGAGCAGGTTTTCTCACCTATAAAAAGAAGATAATATTGCTTTACCTTCCCTCTACATAGGGTGTTTGTGTAGAAAGCATACTTTGCCAATTTCAAGGCACTCTATAAACATGAGGGTAGCTAAATGGTACAGTGGATAGAGTGTTAGGCTTAAAATCAGGAAGATGAACTAAAATCCAGCTTTAGAGACTTACTAAAGTCTCTAAAGCTGAGTGACCCTGGGCAAGTCTGGTGACCCTGTTTGCCTTAGTTTCCTCTTCAGTAAAATGAGCTGGAAAAGAAAATGACAAACCAGTATTTCTACCAGGAGAACCCCAAATGATAATAGCAAGAATTGGTTACCACTGAAACAAATGAACAACAATATTGTTCTCAGTGCTGTTGTTTTTATTATTATACCCACATTTCCTCCATAGACTAAACATTGCTCATACAGAGAGATGGAGACTACCCTTCTTTCCCATAACTGTCAGAAACCATTTTGTCACCCTAATAGCACCAGGGATATTGGAATCAATTGGATTTGTTTTAAATCTGAGAAGGTTAATGGGTATTCATATCCCATAACCAATAGTCATGTCTACAGAAAAGCTTGCTAACTGTCAGTTCTGTATGTTGAAAAGATACTTTTTAGTAAATTGACATATAAAATTAAATAACAAATGTGTTTTAAGACCAGAGTGGCTAACTGCTCCCTGTGGCTTACTAAATACATTACATGCAGGGAATGCCATTAGGCCTCCTTAAATGCCTTTCCATCTTCCATCTATAATAGTGTTAGTGTTTTCCATAGGAAGTTTCCAGTCAGTCAACTGACTTCGTTCTACTTTTCTTCCATCTTTTTCTTCACATGCTTTAGAAAATCTTTCTCTATGGAAGAAAAGAAGTATTTAACTGGGAATATCTCAAAAATAAAAAAGTCAACATTGTCACATGCTTAATGTTTTCTTAAGTCACACTTCGTAGTGATAACTAAGTTTATAACATCAGTCAGTTTGATTTTCAGAATCCATTGACAAAATGGGGATGTAGCTCAGATCCAGAATCTCTAGTCTTAATCATTGACCATAGTCTCAAGATGACCATAAATCAGTGAACTAAATTGATCACTCTGTTGAAAGTATAAAAAGAAGAATGGTTTGTGTGCTATTTCATAAAGAAACTAAAGAGAAGCTTTCTCCATAGACAAAAATTTAACCAAGGGCATTAATCCAAACTAGGAGATACATTTCAAAACTCAATGTCAGATACTTAAACACTGAATAGATAACATTAACTTCTCATCTGAATTGATCAATGGAAAGAAGAATATACATATATACAACCAGAGTTGGGTACTGAAATTCATTTCATGCAACCGGGAAATGGGAGGGAAAGGAGAAAAAGTGATTAGATTAAAGGCAGTATTAATTCTAAGTGAAACAAACTCTAAAAGTGTACAAAAATATTTATAGTTCTTTTGGGGATAGGTAGCAAGGAATAGGAATAAGAAGGGATGAGGAATGGATCAATAAATTATAATATATAATTGTGGAGGAATACTATTGAGCTGTTATGAAAGAGAGGAAAGACTTGAATGAACTGATTCAGAGTGAACAAAACCAGAAAAACAATTTATTCAATGACAACAATTTGGCAAAGACAAACAATTTGGAGAGAATTAGGAACTCTTTTTTTTTTTTTTTTTTTTTTACTTTTTTCTTGATTCAATTTATCAATTAATCAATAAACATTTGTTAAATGCTCACTTAACTTCCAGACAGTGTACCATCTGATGAAGATGATGATGAAGAAGCCCCTTTCCTCAAGGAGCTTATATCTTATTTTAAAGGATTTTTTTTATATTTTTATTTAAAACTAAATACAAAATAAGAAAAAATTTTAAAAAGGAAAAAACAAAAACAAACCAAAAAAATTGTCATGTGCCCAGCAGAACATCAGGAAGGATTCAAAATATATAATAATAAATTTTCATTTCAAGAAAGCATATATATATATATATATATATATATATAATATGTCTGTCCATCTTTACATTCTTTTAGATTTTTTTTAGATTTTTAGATTATTCTTTTGTTCACTGCTGTGTACTTTTTACTTCATTCTTTTTTTCTTCTTTCATCCTCCTCATCTCCCCCAAACTGTTAAGCAACAAATATTAATGTGTGTATACAAAAATGTATGTATGTTTTATATATATATATGTGTGTGTGTATGTGTGTATACACATGCATGTACCTACTTGCATACATATACATATTTATATAATATGTATTTACTCATATGTAAACATGCATCTAGAACAATGTTAATATGCCTGACATATAATGTAGATCTCTCTCTTGATTGAATCTTTAAGTTTGACTTTGTCTGAGATCAATGAATACTAACAAATTCTTTTTTTTCTAACAAACTGATCCTTGTTACTGTGTGTGTGTTTATTTCTTATTTCATATCCCTGCTTACTCTTCTACTTTAATTCTACCTCTTAATTTGCCTTGCAGTTACTAAACCTCCCCCTACCCATGGATCCCTCCCGTATCTTCTCTGTAAATGCTTTCCTTCCCGTTAAGCTACTTATCTTACCCCACTCCCATTAATCTAAACACCCTTCTGAATCTCACATTCTCCCAAGAAATTCTTATCCCTATAATGATCAACAAAGATTCCAATGGACTGAAACATGCTATCCACTTTCTGATAGAAAGATTCAGAGTGTTAGGGAACTGCTAAGTACCTAAAAGAACTTAGGCCCAAATTAAAACCAACAAGTCAATCTATCAACAAGTATTTTTAAGTGACTACTCTATTTTAAGCATTGTGTAATCAAAATGAGTTTGATATGTTTTCTGAGGCTACCATATTAAAGAGGCTGTATGGTACAGTATACATATAGGCAGCTAGGTGAATAGTCCTAGGCTTAGAATCAGAAAGACTTTTCTTTCTGAGTTCAAATTTGGCTTCAGACACTTACTAGCTATATGACCTGAGTAAGTCATTTAACTCTTATTTATAAAATGAACTGGAGAAAGAACTAGTAAACCATTTCAACATCAGTTCCAAGAAAACTTCAAGTGGTGACACAAAGAGTCAGACATGACTGAAAAAATGACTAAATAATAAATGGATAGTGTGGGCAACTAGGATATTTGAAGGAACTAGGGATGCTTGTCCAGAGGAAAGATTAAAGGGAGACATGATAGCTGTCTTCAGAGTTTGCCATATGGAATTGGAATTAAGTATGGTGGGTAGATTTCTTGAATTTTGATTTAGGAAAAACTTGGCTTTAAATCTCACTTTGGAGGACACAATAGAAGGTTGGGCATAGTTGGATAGAAGAGTGGAATTGAGGAAGATGGCAAATAAGAAAATAAGAGGGGAGAATTGGGGATAGTGTTCTCTTAATACAGGAATGGAGAGAGAAAAAAGTGGTAGAAACTTTTTAAATGAAAAATAAACCAAATGATATTTATGCTGAGTGAAGGCTGGGAGGGGGTGAAGGGGAGGAAAGACAAACTGTGATTGCTTTCAACTGATGTCAGAGGTGGCAGAGAGAAGAGGGTAGGTTGGAGCAGAGCTCACAAACCTATCAAGGAATGCTGTGCTTGCCAGATGCTACTTCTTCTCCTGAATGAATCAGCAAACAGTGGAGCAGAAGCTTTAGGTAGCTAGACCTTGTCGCTCAAAAGTTCACACTCAGCTTTTTAAAAATATATGTGTGTATATATACTTTAGGGTTTGCAACAGTGCTTATCAAAACAGTATATCATTTGATCTTTATAATAATCCTAGGAGGTAGGTACTATTATTATCCCCATTTTACATATGAGGGAATTAAGGCAAATAGAGCCATTTTGCAGTGACTTACCCAGAATTAGACTTAGTAAGTGTTTAAGGCAAAATTTGAATTCAATTCTTCTTGACTCCATGTCTAGTGTTTTATCTTTCTTCACCACCTTTTAAGTGTGTATATGTATGTATATATGTACACATATATAATATGTAACATGCATATGTATATACAAAAATACATATATAAATATGTCACACATGAGGCAGGATGGAGTAATTGATAGAGAACTGACTTTAAAGCCAAGAAAATTTGAGTTCAAGGCTAACGCCTTGAGGGAAAAAATAAGTCTTTTTAAACTACTACTACATTTCAAAAATTGTTCTAAGTTCTTCAAAAATATTATTTCATTTGATCTTCCCAACAACAGTAGAGTAAGTGCTGTTATAAATTCTTTTTCATTGTCAAGGAAACTGAGAAAGAAATGAGTTAAGAATCTTGCCCAGTGTCACATAGATGACCAGTCTGAGATTACATTTGAACTCAGATCTTACTGATTCTAGATCCAATCCACCTACTGTATTACCCAGTTGCCAAAAGTATTTATTTTTATGTACCAAGTACTAAATGTTAATTTTACTTAAAAAAGGCAAACATCTCCTGCTCTCAGAAAGCTTACATCTAATGAGAGAGATATTCTACAAACAACTATTTATAAACAATAAGATATAATAGAGAAAATATAGATAAAGGACACAGTAGGACACATTACAGGGCATCGAGAGTGGCTTCTTATAGAACATAGGGTTTTAGCTGAGATTTGAAGGGACCCAGTTAAGTCAAGACATAAAGATGGGAGTGGAAAAAGTTCCAAGCATGGAAAATAATAAGTAGGTGGAGTGATATAAGAAGAGCAAAGTGAGGGTCACCAGATTGCAGAGTACATGGTGGGAAAGGAGACATAAAAGAATGTAACCTGGGCCAGTTTATGGAAATCTTTTTTTTTCTCCATTTTCAAAACTTGTTGTAAGATTTTGAATTTTAAATTTTTCTCCCTCCTTCCCTCCACTCTCCCCTCTCCAAGATGGCAAACAATATATACAGGTTGTACATATACAATTAATATATTTCCACATTGTTGTTTTGATGGTTTATCCTTCATTCTTGAAGAGGTCAGTGACATCAGGGAACTGGATTGAGTGAGGCAGGGCTGGACAAGGTCATATAGTCACTTTCCCCTCCAGAATAATATGGGTCCAGTAGCAACATATAGATCAACATTAGTCATATTGTGAAAGAAGAATCAGAAGAAAAGGGAAAAATCATGAAAAAGTAAAAACAAAAAGAAACAAACAAAAAAGTAAAAATAGTATTCTTTGTTCTTCATTCAGACACCATAGTTCTTCCTCTCAATATGTATTGCATTTTTAGGGGGCTTTTGGAAGTGTCTTAGATCATCATATTGTTGAACTAAGTTGAGAAGAACTAAGTCATTCATAGTTGATCATCTTCACAATGTTGTTGTTACTATGTGCAATGTTTTCCTGATTCTGCTCAATTCATTCGATATCAGTCTTTTCAGACTTTTCTGAAATATGCCTGCTCATCATTTCTTATAAAACAATAACATTCTCTTTTTTCCTCAATAGTATTTTATTTTTCCAAATACAAAGATAGTTTTCAATATTTATTTTTGTAATACTTTGTGTTCCAAATGTTTCTCCCTCCCTCTTATTCCTCCCATCCTCCCCAAAACAGAAAGCAATCTGATACAAGTTAAATATGTGTAATCCTTTCAAACACATATTTCCATATTTGTAATGCTGTGCAAAAAACATCAGACAAAAAGGGGAAAAACCCACAAGAAAGAAAAAACAAACAACAACAATAACAAAAAAGGTGAAAAGACTGCTTCAACCCACATTCACTCTCCATAGTTTTCTCTCTGGATATTTGGCATTTTATATGGCATTTTCCATTCCAAGATTATTGGAATTACCTCAAATCACTGCAGAACAATAGTATTTTATGGAAATCATTAAAAGTCCAAATGAGGATTTAATATTTGATCCTGGAAGTAAAAAGGGGAAATTGGGATTGATTGAATGGTTGGGGGGGTGGTGACATGGAAATATTTATGCTGAAGAAATATCAGTTTGACAGCTGAGTAGAAAATGGATCAAAGTGGAAAAAGATGTGACCAAACAGCTGGTCATTATGTTAGTCTAGGAGTAAGGTAATGAGGGTCTGAATCAGCATGGTGGCAGTATCAGAGGCAAGATGAGGTCAAATAAGAAAGATATTTTGAAAACAAAATTGATAGACCTAGGTAATAGATAAGGGGCAGCTAGGTGGCACAATGGATAGAGCACAGAACTTGGAATAAGGAAGATCTAAATTCAAATCAAATCTGGTTTTAAATACTTCCTAGCTGTGTGACCCTACATAAATCACTTAGTTTCATTATTTATAAAATGAGCTGTAGAAGGAAATGGCAAATTCCTCTAGTATCTTTGCCAAGAAAACCCCAAATGTGGTCACAAAGAGTTGGACAAGACTGAAACAACCCAACAACAACAACAATATGATGAAAGTGGTGAGGTGAGAAGAAAATGAGAAGTCAAGGATGACACCTATGTTGTGAGCCTGGGTAACTAGGATAGTAGTGGTACTTTTCATAGTAATAGGGAATTTATGTAGTAGGGAGGATTTGGAAAAAAGACAATAAATTCAGTTGTAGATATGTTGAGGCTAATAGGATGACTACAGGATGGCCTGTTAGAGATGTCTGATAGCAAGTTACAGAGAAGATTCCAACTTGTACTTGTATGAGAAGTTCCTCAGCAATAGCTTCCCACAAAAGATGAAATCACCAGTCCAATTCCTGTCTCTATTAAGAGAGACATTTTCAGTAATTCCTACTATGAGCTGTCTACACTTGAAATACTATTTTCAGGGTACTTCTGTTTAGGAGGGGCACTGAAAATCTGGGAAATGTCCAGAGAAGGGCAATTAGCATGGTTAAAAACCTGAAGCTTATGACACATGATAATTTAAGGAACTAGTCATGGTTAGCCAAGAGAAGACTCAGGAGGGATGTATCATTGCTGTCTTCAAATATTTGAAAGATCGTCATGTGGAACAGTTCTGAGCTTAGCCCCAGAAGGTTGAACCAAGAGTGATGAATGGAAGTCACAAAGAGATAAATTTTATTTTGATGGAAGAAAAAAATTCTTAATAAAGTTATTCAAAATTGGAATGGACTGATTCAGGAGGTTTGAGGTTCCCCTGTATCTTATTGCAGTGCTCCAAGCAAAGAGTGAGGTCTATCTGTTGGATACACCATAGAAGGGATTTTTGGCATGTATTGGTGGGACTTTGGGATGGCCACAAGAGACTATCAATGAGACATAGGCACATAAAGGACAAGTTTAAAGAAAAACTATGCAGAATGATGAAAAGTCTTTATCCCAATTACTTCATGTTCTTTCTACCCAGAGTTGTATCATTCCTGAGGAACTGAAATTATGAAATCTGAGGTCTCAGGAATATCAGGAAAGAAATCCCTTTGAATTAGAGTGTTTGAGAAGTTTGAGAAGTCCCTTTGGAAAATGTAAGAAATTATTTATCCTTACAAGTACAGATCACATTCATCTAACTCCTTTAAAAATATAGACTGATATGTTTTGTTTATACAATATGTTCAGCTCCAAATATAATTTTCTCTGGCCCCACATTTTCCAGAGAGTCATATCCTTAGAAAGAAATGGTAAAGTGTTAAGTGCTTACTATGTGTCAAGGAATTGTGATAAGTGCTAAATAGATAAATAGAAAATGAAATAGCTTCCTTGTTCAAGAAACCCACTTTCTAATTAACCCAATTCTTAATAGTGCATACAGGAGGGTCCAGATTCAGGACAAATGGAACAGTCTTTATGGCAAAATGACAAATTAGAAGTAATATCCAGTGATCCGGGAAGCAAGATAGATGGTAAATCCAATTAGATCTTGGAAACAATGGCAGGGCTGATCATCCCTGATCAATGGCTATTGGGAAGCAGGATGTGGACCTAAGAGTATAAAGTTCATATTCCACAAAGCCACTTCCTGCCTCAAAAGATTAACAATCTCAAGGTTGGCTTACTTAACTTTTTGAAGACCACAGTAGAATGACTAATGACAAGTTCTTCTAATTTAGCCAGAGGAACCTTTTCACTCTTTGTAAAACGATAACAAAGGAAAGAGTTTCTAACCAAAGCCAGTACACAGAGGCTCTTGGCACTCTAATCAGAAAACTAGTCTCCTTGGAAGGACATCATTGCTTTAAAACAAAGGGATGAACATTCATTATTCAGCTCTAAGATTCCAAACACCCATTGTCAATTACTGCATGATTGGTTTCTAAGATAATTTTAAGGAGTAACTTATTTCCTCTTGGAAAACATTTGCTGTCTTGAGACATGTTTGTTTAACATGTTAATACCTCTGTTATCTGACTCAAACTTTCTGTGATTGTCTCATTTAGATAGGAGCTGGGAGAAAACTCTTGTCTACTCCATAACTAATAAATTCATGTCTGAGGGTATATGCTATATTCAACATCTGTAGCTACAACTTCTGTAAATAAAAAGGGTGATATATTTTTCTTCCTCTATTCTATGGGGCCAATTTTGATCCTTATAATTACACACTGCTTGGTATTGTTTTAATTATTGTTCTTTCAATTTACATTGTGGTAATCATTTCCTGGTTCTTTTTTCTTAATTTGCATCAGTTCATGTATGTCTTCCCATACTTCTCTATAGTCTTCAAATTAATCATTTCTTACGACCCGATGATATTCTATTATACTAATGAATATCACAATTGGTTTAGCCATTCATCAATTAAAGAACATCTATTTTGTTTCAGATTTTTTGATATTGTAAAAAGAGTTGCTACAAATATTTTGGTGATTTTTAAAAAAACTTTTTTAGGGTATATGCTTAGCCTTGGAATTTCGGAGTTAAAGGAGTAAAAGACTTGTTATTCACATTCTTCCCCTAGAATCTTTTTATCCAAGAAGTGCTGCAGGGAAATGGCCCTGAAATGTAAATTATGTGAATTCATTGCTCTAGTGATACCAATGCTAATGCTTAGAGCAGGTTTGTGCCCTTGCTAAAGTAAATATCTGCTTCAGAACTTTAAGACAAAAGTCTATAATCAAAAGTCAGAACATAGAAACTCTTCCTTACTTTAATTAGAAAACTAGTCTCTCTGGAAGGACAGGCATTGCTTTAAAACAAAGGGATAGATTTCATTATTCATCTCCAGGATTCCAAATACCTGCGGTCAATTACTGCATGATTGGCTCTCAGGATAGTTTTAAGGAGTAACTTATTTTCTCTTGGGAAACATCTCCTGCAGTCTTCAAGGGAATAAGAGCTTTAACTTCTGACCCTGCACATGCCTCTAATGATCATCTGTCTCTTCCTCTCACATCACCTGTGCCACCTGGCTATGGGGCCTCTCTTGAAAAAAAACCTGATTATAAACCTTCTTGTCATTTTTGAAGGAAATGCTATCGAACACTATTGACATTCTGTCTGGCATTAGGCTCCTCCCTCTGACCTTGGTAACATTAATTGGGAAACTTAAAGATTCTGTATCTTTCACACCCAAGATCATTATTTCTTTTTGGATGAATGAACTGGTTTTTCTACCTCTCCTTGAGGAACTGACATGACTAATGGAATATTGATGTGGGCAATGTCATAAGTTTTAAATTCCAGGCCCTCTGCTAACATTTCAGAAAGGATCTTTTTTCCCCTCTGATAATGCTAAAATGATAATAATAGCTCACATTTAAATAGAGTTTCATGGATTACAAATCACTCTCCTCAATACAACACAGAGAAGTTATAAAAGTGTAAGGCTGTGACTTGTCCAAGGATACATTGCCAGGGGCCTTAATTTAGATATTCCAATTCCAGCTCCAGCTCTCTTTCCACTGCACCAATTTTTGCATATTTTTTCTTCATTCTCCCCAATACTTTGCCTCCCTATCCAATAAATACAAAGACTTTTTGGTAACTATTTATACATATAATTCCTCTATCAGAAACTTTCCTGGCCTGACACAGAGGGGCACCAACTTGGGATCTCTCAAATTTTTGGCTTTTTTTTTTCTAGAATTCTCCCAAGTATAATCAAGTATAACTTGGATCACAAAGTTTCCAAAGAGAATTGTAGTTTGTACAATAAAGGAAGCACAAAGGAATCATTTATGTAAAGATAGAGTCAAAACATTTCCTTCCTCCAGAAGACCATGATTTTCTAGGATAAACTGGATAAAGTGATTACAACAATAATAATATAGTTAACATTGGTCGTATGCTTAATATGGGCCAGATATTTGCTAAGCACCTTACAAATATTGTCTCATTTGATCCTTACAACAACCCTGAAAAGTAGGTACAATTATTATCACCATTTTACAGATGAGGAAACTCAGGCAGCCAGTGGTGAAGTCAGTTGTTGAAGATGACACAGATAGTAACTGTCTGAAGATGAATTTGAATTCAGGACTTTCATTTTGCCATCTAGTTGCCTCATGATGTCACTGGAACATGAAGTTTCACATTTACTCCAGTTGAGGAACTTCCCCTGAAGCAATGATTGCATCTTAACTACTTCCCATAAAACTCTACCTTTCAAAAAAGGCATACACAAACCAAGGTTTCTGTGTGATCCTTGTTTCCTACCACCCCTAAGATGGGGAACTATATCAAAAAGGATTGACCATCAAATACTAAGAGAACTTCACTTGATGAACTTCATCTTTTTCTCTTTTTTTTAAATGTTAATTTATCCTCAATTACATGTAAAAACAATTTTGAACTTTTTAAAAAAAAATTTGAGTTCCAAATTCTCTTCCTTTCTCCCTCTTTGCTCACTTGCTCCTCCACTGAAAAGGCTAGCAATTTGATATAGAGAAGTCATGTATAGTGATGTAAAACTTATTTTCCATATTAGTCATATTATTAAAGAAAATATAGACAAAAAAAGGAAGGAAGGAAGGAAGAAAGAAAAAGAAAGAAAGGGGAAAGGAAGGAAGGAAAGAAAGAAAGAAAGGGGGAAAGAAAGAAAGAAAGGGGAAAGGAAGGAAGGAAAGAAAGAAAAGAAAGAAAGAAAAAAAAGAAAGAAAGAAAGAAAGAAAGAAAGAAAGAAAGAGAGAGAAGAAGAAAGAAAGAAAGAAAGAAAGAAAGAAAGAAAGAAAGAAAGAAAGAAAGAAAGAAAGAAAGAAAGAAAGAAAGAAAGAAAGAAAGAAAGAAAGAAAGAAAGAAAGAAAGAAAGAAAGGAAGGAAGGAAGGAAGGAAGGAAGGAAGGAAGGAAGGAAGGAAGAAAGAAAGAAAAAGAAAAAAGAACACCTCAAGAAAAATAAAATAGAAAAATGCTTCCTTAATATTCTGACATCATCAGTTCTTATTTCACTTTACATCCATTCATGAAGGTTCCTCCTGATTTTTCTGAAAACAGGCTCATCATTTCCTATAGCACAATAATATTCCATCCCAATTATATAATACAACTTTTTCAACCATTTCCCAATTGATGGGCTTCCCCTCAATTTCTAACTCCCTGACATCAAAAAAGAACTGCCATAAATATTTTGTACATATAGATCCTTTGTTTTAAGTTTCTTTCAGGATACAGATCTAATAGTAGTATTGCTAGGTCAAAGAGTATGCACAGTTTCACAGTCCCCTGGACACAGACCCAAATAGCTCTCTAGAATGGTTAAATCTGTTCACAACTCCACCAATAATGCACTAATATCTCAATTTTCCCACATTCCTTACAACATTTGTCCCCCCCCCTCCGTCCTGTTAGCCAATCTGATAACGTTTCAGAAGTTTTTAAATGTGCATTTCTCCAATCAATAGTGACTCAGAGATTTTTTTTTCATGTAGCTATAGATAGCTTTTATTACATCATCTGAAAACTGACTGTTCATAGCCTTTGATTATTTATCAATTGGAGAATGGCTTTCATTTTTATAAATTTAACCTAGTTCTGTACACATCAGAGAAACCTGGTTTCAAAAATTTTTTCACAGTTATGATCAATAACTGTATTTCCATTCTATCTTCCCCCATTTAATTTATTCTCTCTCTCCTTTTACCTTGTCTCTCCTCAAAAATGTTTTGCTTCTGACTCCCACCTTCCTCATTCTTTCCTCTCTTCTACTGCTGTCTTTCTCTTATCCCTTTCCCCTCCTACTTTCCTGTAGGATAAGATAGATTTCTATATCCAATTGAATGTGTGTGTGTATGTTATTCCTTCTTTGAGCCAATTCCAGTAAGAATAATTAATGTTCAAGCATATCCCACTATCTCCTCCAGCTTCCCCTCCACTGTAAAAGCTTTTTCTTAACTTTTTTTTATGGGAGAAAATTCACCCCATTCAACCTTTCCCTTGCCCTTTCTTTGAGGACATTCCTTTTTTGTGCTCAATTTTATTTTAAAGATACTATTCCTTCATTTTCAACTAAGATCCATGTTCTTTGTCTATATATACTCCTTCTAATGGCTCTAATAATAAGAAAGTTCTTATAAATTACAAGTGTCATTTTACATGTAGGAATGTAAGCAGTTTAACCTTATTATGATTTCCCTTTTCTGCTTATCTTATTCTTCTTCTTCTGAATCTTGTGAAAGTAAAATTTTCTATTTAGCTTGTCTATTCATCAAGAATGTTTGGAAAGTCCACTTTCCTACCTGAAGGATAATACTCAGTTTTGTTGGCTAAGTGAGTCTAAGTTGTAATCCTAGATCCTTTGCACTCATATTCCAATGTTTCCAATCCTTTAATGTAGAAATTGCTAAATCTTATGCTATCCTGACTGTGGCTGAATATATTTGAATTTTGTCTCAGGAAGTGATCAGTAGCTTTTTCCAATGAGATATTTCACATGGTCTTCTATTTTTTCATTCTCTTAATTTTGTTTTATTGTGCCTTGAATTTCTTATAAAAGAAATTAATTTGCTCAATTGTAATTTTTAAGGAATTTTCTTTTTTTTATTCAATAGTATTTTATTTTTCTAATATAGCTTTTAACTTTTACTTTTGTAAGTTTTTTGATTGTTTTTCCCCTCTCTCTGTTACTTCCTCCCTCCCCAAGACAGCAAGCATTTTGATATAGGTTAGACATATTGTACAAAAAAAGTCAGATCAAACGGGGAAAAAGCACAAGAAAGAAAAAGCAAATAAACAAAGAAGTGAAAATATCATCAGATCCTCAGTCTCCAAAGTTCTCTCTCTGCATGCAGATGGCATTTCCATCCCAAGTCTATTGGAATTGTTTTGGATCAATAATGCACTGCTGAGAAGACTTAAGTCTATCATAGTAAATCATCACATAATCTTGTTGTTACTATGTACAATATTCTCCTGGCTCAGCTCACTTCACTTAGCATCAATTCACATAAATCTTTCCAGATTTTTCTGAAATCAGCCTGTTCATCATTTCTTAGAAAACAATAATATTCCATTACAAAGAATTATTTTCTTCAGTGAGTTCTTGGAATCTCCTTTTCCATTTGGTCAATTCTTTTTAGGGAGGTTTATTTTTCAGAGAATTTTTGTACCTCTTTTCCCATTTGATCAATTCTTCTTTTTAAGGAATTCTTTTCTACATTGAATTTTTGTATATCTTTTTCCATTTGGCTAATTTTGCTTTTCAAAGCATTCTTCTCCTCATTGGATTTTTGTACCTTTCTTATCATTTGGCCTACATAGTATTTTAGCATGTTATTTTCTTTAGCATTTTTTGTGTGTCTCCTTAATTAAGCTTGTTTTTCATCATTTTCTGGCATCATTCTCATTTCTCTTTCCAAATTTCTCGGCTACCTCTATTACTTGTTTTTTTTTTTTTTTTTTTAAATTTGAGCTCTTTTTTGAGCTTGATACCAATTCACAGTTTTTCTTAGAAGATTTAGAAGTAAAAATTTTGACTTTATTGTCTTCTTCTGAATGTATGTTTTGATCTTCTTTGTCACCATAATGCCTTTTTTATTACAGCTTTTTATTTTCAAAACGTATGCATGAATAATTTTTCAGCATTGACCCTTGCAAAACCTTGTGTTCCAAATTCCCTCCCTTCCTCCCACTCCCTTCCCTAGATGGCAAGTAATTCAATATATGTTAAACATGTTAAAAATATATGTTAAGTCCAATTATCTTGATGCACAAGAAAAATCAAATCAAAAAGTGAGAAAGAAAATAAAATACAAGCAAACAGAAAGAGTGAAAATGCTATGTTGTGATTCACATTCAGTTCCCATAATCTCTGGGTACAGATGCTCTCTTCATCACAAGATCCTTGGAATTGGCCTGTATCATCTCATTGTTGAAAAGAGCCACATCCATCAAAATTGATCATTGTATAATCTTGTTGTTGCCATGTACAATGATATCCTGGTTCTGCTCATTTCACTTAACATCAATTCATGTAAGTCTCTCCAGCCCTCTCTGAAATCATCTTGCTGATCATTCTTATAGAACAATAATATTCCATAACATTCATATACTACGGTTTATTCAGCCATTCTCCAATTGATGGGCATCCACTCAGTATACAGTTTCTAGCCACTACAGAAAGGGCTGCCACAAACATTTTTGCACATGTGGGTCCCTTTTCCTCCTTTAAAATCTCTTTGTGATATAATCCCAGTAGAAACACTGCTGGATCAAAGAGTATGAACAGTTTGATTGCCTTTTGGGCATAGTTCCAAATTGCTCTCCAGAATGGTTGTATCAGTTCACAATTCCATCAACAATGTATTAGTGCCCCAATTTTTCCACATCCCCAACAACATTCATCATCTTTTCCTATCATTTTAGCCAATCTGAGATATGTGTAGCGGTATCTCAGATATGTCTTAATTTGCATTTGTCTGATTTTTTTTTTTCCTGAGGCTGGGGTTAAGTGACTTGCCCAGGGTCACACAGCTAGGACGTGTTAAGTGTCTGAGACCAGATTTGAACTCCTGTTCTCCTGAATTCAAGGCTAGTGCTCTCTTCACTGCACCACCTAGCTGTCCCACATTTGTCTGATTAATAGTAATTTAGAGCACCTTTCATAGACTAAAAATGGTTTCAATTTCTTCATCTGAAAATTGTTTGTTCATATCTTTTGACCATTATAGTAATTTTCAAGAATTTTCAGAATTTTTTTTTCTATTGCTTGATCATTTTTCTAGTCATCTCTTGACTTTTAACTTTTTGCTATGTGGGGTCTCTGCTTCCAGAGTAGAAGGTGCATTGTCCCAAGATTCGGGGATTTTGTGCAGGTATTTTCAGAGACACCTCTAGGGAACCTGTTAGTTTTTGGTTCTTCTAAAGTTATATGATCTAAGGAGAGGTGCATTTACCACTCTTCTGACCTGTGCCTATGTGTCACCACAAGCACTCTTTTCTTCCCTGGAACTATGAGGAGCATCCCTGCTCCCCTGTGGCCACAAACGCTGTTGTGCTAATGCTCCTCGTCACCCTGGGACTGCCACTCAGAATTGTGACCTGGATCTGAGTATTGACAAAGTAACAAAGTCCTGCCCCAGTTGCAGGAAAGAGATCCTGTAATCTCCTTGGATTAATTGTTTGACATCTTGACCACTTATGGGTTGAGAACTCCAGAAGCAGCAGATGCCAGTGCTGATTCAGTTACTCTCAGGGCCTGCTCCTAGTTTGCTGGTTCTGTCTTGGAGACAAGTCTGCACAGGACTAGCCTACACTACACTCTCCACTCTCACCTTGATGCAACAGACATTTCCTACCAACCTTCTAAGTTGTATTTATCTGGAAAATGGGTTCATCCCTTCCTTTTGTGGACTCTGTCATTTCCAGATGTTTTAGGACTTTATTTAAAGGTGTTTGGAAAGGTTTGGATGTAGATGTGACTTGAAATTCAAACAGCTATTCTTAGAATTCCCATGTGGAAGTCCCAAGTCTAGTAGTAGTAGCTATGGGGGTTGTTCAGTCATGGTACATAAAGCATTTGTGTGTCTACATGAGCTTGAAACTGGATCCCAAATCTCTAACTGCCTGTTCTGCTTTTGCATTCTTACCTCCAGCACAGGTGATCTGAGAGATTGTCTTGAAAGCAATCTTATGAGTTTGTGAGGTCAAAAGCTCCTCATCTGGATGCTTATTTAGAGAGGTGCTTCCCACAGGGCTACAATACTTTTGTGAGAGGATAACCACCAAAAGGAATGAGAGTCATGTCTACCATATCTGAAGATATGTACTGTGAGTGACTTGCTAGGACAATGAAGAGTCAAGACAAAGACGAAATATCTGTTCAGCTTCCTGAAAAATATTTAATAATCTAATGTTTTAATAGGTTGCTATTGTCCAGTCATTTCAGTCATGTCCAATTCTTTGTAATCCCATTTAAAATTTTCTTTCACATTAGGGCTCTTTTGTGGTCACCTCTCCTAGTGCTGCCACCATTAGTTTTATAATCAGAAATACTTGAGTTAAAATCTAGCCTTAGATATTTACTACATTTGTGATCCTGTGCAAGTTACTTGTCCTCTTTTTGAGTTGGTATGAGGATCAAATGAAATAATATTTCTAACATGCTTAGCACGGTGTCTGGTACATAGTGGATTAGACATAAATGTTTATTTCTTCTATGGGGCAGCTAGTGAATAGAATGCCAGGCCTGGAATCAGAAAGATCTAAGTTTAAATCCAGCTTCAGAACACTCAATAGCTGTGTGACCTCACTTAATCCTATTTGCCTCAGTTTTCCCATCTATAAAATGAGTTGGGGGAAGAAATGGCAAACCAATATCTTTGCCAAGAAAACTCCAAATGGGATCATAGAGAGTTAGAAGTGATTGAAAATGGTGAACAACAGTAATAATCTATCCTAAACATTTCCCAGTCTTTATACCCCCTCTCATAGCAGCTTATTCCTGGAAAATCATGCCTTCCACATCGCTTTTCTTCTCTTTTTTTTTTGTTCCTCCCTCCCCAAGTCTTCCTAATCCCCATCTAGCTTCCTTTCATTCTCTCTCCTGTCCACTTTTTTTTACCTTTGTCTTCTCCTAGGAAATTTGCTGTGCTCTAAGACAAAAAAAAGTCAGAACCACTCCCTGGAAAAATTTGGGATTTAATACCTATTTTTGTGTGTGTGTGTGAAGGAAAAAAATTTTTTTTCAATATTTTTATTTTGGAAATATGTTTGTGTCAATAATCAATAAACATTTATTAAACTTCTATTATGCAGCAGGCACTGAGATTGAAAATATATTCAATTTTATAGCTTGTTTTTTGGGAATCAAGACCTGGAGTTCTTTCCCTGGATTTAACTCAAATTCTTTGAATACTTTTAATCTTTAAAGACTGGGGCTTTCTAAATGTCCTAGAAACAATCTGCTCAGAATTTAAATACTAGCTGTAGGACAATTATATCAGTTCTTCAGGGGTAGATATTATCAATAGGGAACTCCCTTTGCTGAACCAAATGGTAATAAATTATAACTTACAGTCTTAGAGAGTTTCATGAGACAAAAAGAGGCTAAGTGACTTATATAGTGTGTAAATAACTAACTCACAGCTAACAAACTTCAAAGATGGGATTTGAAACCCAGATCTTTTTGTTTCTTGCACTCTACCCATAACACTTTCCTGCTGTAGGCCAGGAAAGCTATAAATCATACAGTTAAAAAAAAATTAGATTCTATCCCAAATGAAAAATGGCAATTAGTTGTACAAGAGAAAGTAGCTTAGTAGGTTCTGGTGAGCAGAAGTCTATGTCAGGTGGGAGAAGAAAATTCAATTTGCTTTTTAATGCCATTTATGCACATGTGGTGTGTGTGTGCATGTATACACACACACATATACATACACAATCCAGTACAGTATATATATACACACACATATCCAGTCCTATATATCACATATGTACAAAAGAAGACACACATATATTTGGTATACTTACTCATATAGAATCCATTCACACACACACATATATATCCAGTCATACACACACACACACACACACACACACACACACACACACTATCCAGTCATAAACACACATATATCTCATTTATATATATATATATATACATATATATGTATATATCCTATGTCCACATGTATATACTCCTATATCCACATATATTTAAGTACATACTTACACATATATAATACATTACTATACATATATACCTAGCCTTACATATATATTCTATATATGCACAGATAAATATCCAGTATCACTTATATCAAGTCACATACATATATCCAATCTACATATACATATAATCTATATATATATAAATATATAATACATGTCTAGTTTATATATGTCTATCTATAATACCCTAACCTATAAATAAGTATTTACATATTTATCCAGTCACATACATATACTTACATACACATATACATATAACACTAATGTCTCATGTATTCATATCCAGTCATATATGCACAAAACACACATTTAGCCAAAGATCTGAGGAATTTTCTTGATTTAAGGCAGGATCAGAGAGTCCACTGTTTTCTCATCAGGTTTGCACTGCTTCATAATTTCATGTTCCTCTTTTGTTGTGTGAAAAATCCCTCCTTGGTGTCGAGGCTGCGAATCTTTTTCTTGAAGTAGCTTATTAGTAAGAGGATTCGGAATTTTTACATCGGAAAGGTAACTTTGGTAGAAGTTATCAATGACAAAATTTCGATGGTCCTTCACGGAGGAACATGATTGATGGTTAGAGGTTCTGTCACCAGTAGCAAGCCATTAGCCAGCTGCTTCAGGAAAACCTGTGGGAGCCAGTGAGCATGATCAGAACCGTGTTGGGGTAATGCTGGCTTGAAGATTCCCCACATGCTGGCTGAAGAGTTCTTTGCCAGGACTTAGCAGCTTTCTAGGCACATTCTCAGTAGGGTAATAGCTAGGCATTTTCCAAATCTTTACCATACAGATTCCTCCATTCTTATCACCACTTTTGAGATAATACCAAGGCTTTGAGATAATAGCTAGCACCTTCTCTTTTTCCTTTCAATCTGAGTTTTTGGTGCAACATTTCCCCTTGTACGCGACTCTCAGAGAATACATTGTAGACCTGGAGTATTTACAGAAACCTGGGACCAGAACTGGGTTCCGACCACAATGCTTTCGAGACTTTTTCAAGACATTTTCAAGCGGCATGCTCCTTTTTGTTCTTCTTTCTCTGCGGTCCCTCCTCCCCCTTTTTTTCCTTTGGTTCCTTTTGTGGGGGAGAAGGGAAAGCGGTTTTCCGCCTTCTTGAGAGAAGGGAAAGCGGTCCTGGATAGCTTTTAATCTTAATGAGTGGTAATCTCTGGCTTTTAAGCCCCTCAGGGTGTTTCCAATCATCTCAGAAGGTAACCTCAAAGTCTCAAAAAAAAAAAAAAAATGATTATAGTTTTTGAATACCTGAAGGTTATAGAATAAAAACATAGTTCAGGTTATAATGATTTTATAGCTGCTATAGAGAGAAGAAGCCATCCTGGATAGAGAGTTGGCCTTAAAATCAGAAAAGTTTTCAAGTCAAACCTCTGACTTGGCTATCTGTCCCTGGGCAAAGCCCTTAACTTTCCAGGACTGTAAGCTAGTGATATCAACCTCACATAGAAACAAACTCTGACTTTGATAACTATAAAATAACATTATCAATGTTGCATTATATTTTTATTTATTTTGTTAAACATTTCCTAATTATATTTGAATCTGGTTTGGCTAGTTTTGCTGCCTTGTGATGGCCACAAACTACAAGTTTGAAATTCAGAGCCTTAAAGAGTGTCCCCAAGCAATTACCTGAGTATATGTTACAGAGGTAGGAATTTGCATTGAGAGAGGGAGTTGAAATCACAGGCCCAGTCCCTGATTGATTCATAGGAATCAACAATAGAAACTTAATCCAAAAAATGTAAAAACAATTCTACAATTAAAATCAAAGTCTCTTTTAAAGACAGCTCTTTGGACTGAAGAATGGGTTTTGTAGGAGGCTTCTGAACTCACTTAAGGACTGTGGGTTTGAGTTGGATTAACTTGAAAACATCAACATAGACAAATTCCACAGCCTTCCTTCTCCCCTTCCCCTCCCCATCCCTCACATGTCCTTTTCCTCCAGGCTTATGGCAATAAAGACCTTTGATATGAGACCCTACAGAAGTTAATAGGTTATTTTTTGTCATGATTGTGTTTCCCTCTGGGTCTGATGAAAGTTGGTTAATTGACTCCTTTGCGCCTCTTTTTCACAGATATCTTCAGGTCTTTTTATGTGGAAAAGAACACTGAGAAGAAAATCATTTGTTACCTGGAGCTCCCTCTGCTGCTAGATGAGGCAACAGGAAAAGAATAGAGACCTATATTCTGCTTAAAATTGATTTTTTTTTTTTTTTTTAATGTTCCAGAGCCCTGGATTTACAGCTTAACCCCCTGCCTTCAGGTGGCTCAGGGAATTTCTTAATTCTGTTTGATGGAATGGAAAAAGACACAGTTTCTCAAGACAGAAGAAATAGGTTCCAAGTCTGGCTCTGCCATTATATACCTATTAATTAGAACTTTGGAGACTCATTTACTTAAATTCTCTGGATCTCAGTTTCCTCATCTGTAATGTGAGGGGGCTGGACTAGGTAATCTTGAGATTTTTCCTAGTTCTAAACTGATTATCTTAACTTCTATTTGGATTTAGCTCAGTGTTAAGCTGTTGCCTATTTGGTCATACATTATTGTTTGAGAAAAGGCCAGGTGTTGATAAGGATTCCTAAACCTTCCCTCCCTCCTTTTCTTCCACATTCAGGTTGATTTCTGAAACTAGATGGCTCTCTTCTCAGATTTCAATTCTGTGGCCAAATTGAAAATTGGAGGGAGGGGGGAGTTGCATGGTTTATGAACAAACCTATTTTAGGTTTGGAGTAAAGTTGAGGTTAATTTATGGTATATAGTAATAAACAAAAAATGACATAGGCCCATGATTATCAATCTTTGCTTATGTCTTTAACTGAGGTTAATGGCAAGCTTGAAGTTCATTCAGTCTCAGAATCAAGACTATGCCAAGCTATTCGGGACATTGGCAGTAACAAACTCCTTCATTCTCTCTTTCCAAGCCCCATGTCCTACTTATTACCATTTGAGGAAGCAAACTCTATCGTCCATTATGCCAAGTACTGGAAATTCCAAGAAAAGAGCAAAATAGAGAGAGAATGAGAGGTAGAGAGACTGAGAAGACAGGGAGAAGAAGGAAAAGGAAGAAAAGAAGAAGAAGAGAAAGGAATAAAGAAGGAAAAAAGAAAGAAAAATATAATACAAAGAAAGAGAAAAGAAAGAATGGAAGGAGGAAGAAAGAAGAGAAAAAAGAAAACATGAAATAATAGTAGAGATAAAGAAAAGAGAAAGAAACAAGAGAATGAAACAAAGAACAAAATAAAAATGGAGGGAGGAAGAAGAAAAAAAGGGAAAGGGAAAGAGAAAGGGGAAAAAAAGAAAAAGAAAAAAAGACCATAAAGCTCACATTCAATAGGAAGAATCGCACACAAATGATTATTCATCAGAATCTCTTCATATTCCATCCTTTCTCTCCAGACTAAATCTGACATGGTGGGAACCACTACATATATGAATATTTAAAGAAAGATAACCACTTTGAGAAGAGACACAAAAAATGATAGAATGCTAGGGTAAAAAGGGACCTTAGAATTCATCTAGTCCAGCCTCATTATTTTAATAATGAAGAAAGTGAAACTTGACTTTCATTTAGCTTCCCAGCCTCTAGGCCTTCCCTTCTTCTAGATATGGAATACTAGTGTTCGATCAATATTCTTTAAATATAACTATTTCACTCACTGAATCAAAAATCTTCAGTGAATCCCTTTGTTGTTGATCTAAATTTGACTACCTAGTCCTTCAAAATATGGTTCCATCCTACTTATTCAACCTTATTTCTCACTGCTCTCCCAACATGAGCCCTACATTCTAGTCAGGGAGTTTTAGTAACATGTCCAGTAACATGCTCTTGTCTTCCCACTGGCAATTTAGAAGAACCTTTACATTGTTGGAATTTGTAAACATAATAACTCTCTCCTCAAACATGATAACTAAATCACACTTTTTAATAATTCCAAAAGCTAAGGGAATTAATATTTCTACTATACTTTAAAACCTTTAACTTGGGGAGTGAGGAGAGGAGAGAGAGTGGATTCTAAGGGATGATAAGAGATCATGAAGCCCCAGGGTTTGTGGAAATGGTAAAATCTTGTTTCTTCTACCAATAGAGTTATCTGGTCAGTGAAGAAATTCACCTAAATACTAAGCAAATCAAAACATCTCTTTCCTTTTTGGATGGAATTTCCAATCCTTCATTTCTCCCTAGTGCCTTAGATGTATTTTATAGAGAGGAAAGGGGTTTGACTAGGTGATATTGAATGCTATCCTTTTGTTTATTTGTTATGAACATGTGACACTTCCCATAAAGGAACATGCTCTGACCCTTAATGCAGGAACTAATCAGTAGTCATTGATCATGAATATCCTTAAATCAGGAGCCAGAACATGTGCCATGAGCCAGAACTCCATGGCAGGGGTGCTAGTCCAACAGATCAAGTATTTCTCCCCATCATATTTCTTATATTTAATTGTATCAAAGGAATAAGGACTGGGACTGGGCTTCATGGGCTCAAGGAACTCCAAGGCATGAAACTTCCTATGCTAAAGTAACTTAGTGGATTATGTGCAGTTTTGGTTTTTAGAAAATTGGCTGGAGCACTAAAAGATTATCAGACTTTCCTGGTTACAGAGTCCAGACTCAAGCTCGGGTTGTGCTGGTTTTAAGACCAGCTGTCTCTGTTACACTATGCTGCCTCTCTAACTTTATCATATGTAAGTTAAATACTCTGGTTATGCTATTTTTAATCTGCTATTAGATTTCTTTCTTGCCACAGATACGAGAAATATATATATCCTTTTAGGGACTCACCTTTTAATCCTGTCATCTGATAAAAAGCAGAATCAAGGATAGTTCTTAAGAGATGGATTAATTTGTGCTATGGAAGACAATAGTCTCACATTACTATTTGCGGAGTTGACAGTGCCATCTTGCACAAAAAGATGCAACAGTCTAGTTAGAACTAAAGATGGGATGTGAATATGTCTTAAAAGTTCCTTTCCAGTCAGTGTTAGGGTTGGCAATATTTTATATCAGTTTGCAAAGTGAAAACTTCCAGGGGAAAGTAGATTGAAGGTAATGTATAACACTGGTAAGACACAGGTTAGAAGTGCCTCCGAATCCATAGCAGCTACTATGTTACACCTCTAGATACAGTGAATAAAAAGATGTATCTTCTAGTCCTTGCTTACTTCTCCTCTGGATATCTAAATATTTAATAAGTACTCCATCCTCTTCACTCCTTTTTTTCTTTAAAAGATGTAATGAAGAGGAAAAATAAACTAACTTAGTGATAACTCCCTGATGCTATTAGGTTTGTCTCGGTTAGAACAAGAATTAGGAGATCAAATTTATTCCAGATTTGAAATCTACTTATACCTTTTCATATCTAGCATTCAAGCTCTATTTAGGAACTTTCTTTTATAAAATACATTTCCCTAAGGTTTATTCAGTGCTCATTGTGTGGAAAATACTTGATCAGGTGATGTGGGAAATAGATTAAATTGGAATGGATGTGGAAAAGTTGATTAGCTCCAGGAATCAGAGGACATGGGTTCAATTTATGACTGCTATTTACAACCTTATGAGCTTAGTTAAGCTACTTAATGTAACAGGCGAGGAATGACCCCTTCCAGTTACTTAAAAGATGATTAGTGGGGGGAAAAAAGATGATAAGTGATCATCTAGTCTATTTCTAACCCCCCCACCTTGTTTTTTACACATTTAGAATTTTAGACCCAGAAAAGTGAAGTAACTTATTCAAAAGCAGATATTTATTGGGTGGCAGAAGTAGGATAATGAAGAATTTTTATTGCTCACAAAGTGTGACTGAGAAATCATTTAACTTCCCTGGGCCTCAGTTTCCTCATATGGAAAATGAGAGAGTTGAACCAGGGTTCTTCAAGTCTTTTCCAGTTTCTAGATCCTTGATCCCACAATACTTTGAATCTTTAGGCAAAGGGCAGGCTACAAGACAGATGGACTGAATTTTCAGCTGTCAGCCCTGAATTGTGAATATCATAAACTGTGCATGTTGACCGTCCAGGCGAGTTGATTTTTTTCCAGAAAAGTCTTAATTTAGTAGCTAAATTGCCCGTAACTTAAATTGTAGCCTCTAGGGTACAGATAAAATCTAATGCCAAGTTCTGTGCATCAAGGTATATAACACCTCATGTTTTATAGTCTATAAGTCACATGATTAAAGAACTCTATTAGAGTTTAGTCACAAAACTTATTTTTTCCCTTTCCTCCTTCTGAATTTTGAGACATTGATTTGGGATTGTGTGGGTGTCTAAGTATAGCTATATCTATCTATGGATTCTCTGTCTCTGTCTGTCTCTCTCTCTTCCCCTCCCCCATTATTCCTATGAACATTCTCTCATTTCTCATGCCCCACAGCATTTTGTTGGCTTTTACTAAATATCCTTGTCAATTAAGCCCTAGCCACTCCTTATAACTCTCATCTTCCCACTATGAACAAGGTTGTTTATGTTCCACTCTCTCTGACCTTCATTCTTCACTTTTTCTACATAACTGCCATTAAGCCCTCAGCATCCCAGCTTCCCTCTCCTTCTTCAATCCCTTCCCCATCTGTCAGGGATTTCCCCCTTTCTTTTTCCTTTCCTCAATCTATCCATCTAGAGTAAAGGGGTGGGTGGGGGCGTGTTGAATCTCCTTCATTTTTATTTCCCCTCTCTTCTTCTCCTTTTTCTCCCCTCCCTCTGTCCCGCCCCATGGCCCATCCCTCTACACCCAGGTTCCTCTCTCCATCCCCCGCCCCAACACCACCTTCATCCCATTTCCCCTCCTGCCCATTTCCCCCAACTCCCCTTCCCCCTCCCCCGCTCCCAATCCCGGGGTGGGCGCGCGTGCTTACACGCGCGTGCACATACATACATCCATGCGTGCATACATACATATGCACACCTCCTTCTCTCCCCCTCTCTTGGCCAGGCCTTCCCGCTCCCCACCACCACTCCCCTCCCTTCTCCTCCTCCTGGTGACGTCTGGGTCCCTGCCCGTCTGAAAACTCCGCGCCGCGGCGGTTGTGGAGGAGGAGGAGGAGAAGGAGGAGGAGGAGCAGCAGCAGCAGAAAGAGGAGGCGGCGGCGGCTGCCGGCGGCAGAGGCTGAAGGGAGCCTCAAGGAGGTCGGGCAGGAGGGGGAGAGGAGGAAGGACTCTGGGCTGGTGAGCACAGTGCCCTGGAAAGGAGGCAAGAGCCCGTGGCAGCAGAGGCAGCAGAGGCGGCAGCGGTAACCGCCGCGGCGGCGGCAGCAGAAGCAACAGCAGCAGCGGCGGCGGCAGCTCCAGCTCCAGCCCCAGCAGCCGCCGCCGCCGCCGCCGCCACGGTGAAGATGGTGGCTGCGCTGTGCGCCCGGAGGCTGGCTCGGCGCTCGCATTCGGCGCTCATCGCCGCGCTCACCGTGCTGCTGCTGCAGACCCTCATCGTGTGGAATTTCAGCAGCCTGGACTCCGGGGCCGGAGACCACCGAGGTGGAGAGCAGCACGCTGCTGGAGAGCCGCCGCCGGCGCCGCGCCGGGAGCGCCGGGACCTACCCCCGGAGTCTCGGGCTGCAGTTGGAGGAGGAGGAAGGGGCCCCCAGCCGCTGGGGGACAGGCTGCCGCGGGAGCGAGGAGGCGCTGGCGGCGGGGGCCACGGCGAGCACCGGCCGCAGCATCCGCCCCACCGGGGGGGACCTGCTGCGGGCGCCGCGCAGCTGCCGGGCCAGGCTCTGGTAAGACAGCTCCTTCAGCCGGCTGAACCCCGCCGGACCGGGGCCGGCTGTATGCGCGCGGCGCCGGGGAAAGGCGATGGGAAGGAGGGAGCACGCTAGCTATCCCCAGGAGCCGTGACCCTGCTCTCCTGAGCCTGCCTGCAGCGTCTGACACAGTCCCCTCTCTTTCTCCCCTTCCTGGGAACTGGGGAGCTCAGCCCTGCGCAGGAGGGAGAGCAGGAGAGGGGAAGGGGACGGCGTGTGTGTGTGTGTGTGTGTGTGTGTGTGTGTGTGTGTGTGTGTGTGTGTGTGTGTGTGTGTGTGTGTGTGTGAGAGAGAGAGAGAGAGAGAGAGAGAGAGAGAGAGAGAGAGAGAGAGAGAGAGAGAGAGAGAGAGAGAGAGAGAGAGAGAGAGAGAGAGAGAGAGAGAGAGAGAGAGAGACAGAGACAGAGAGAGGGAGGTGTGGAGAAGGGAAGGTACAGGACAGGCGGAATGGGGAAAATGTTGGAGCGGAGACTAGAAAAGGGGCTGGGGACAGGGACTAGTTGGTGTCCCCAGTCCCAGTAGAAACAACCGGAGCTTGAAGGTCTGCTGGTTTGGCTGCCCACGGGTCCGCGGGTTGGGGGTGTGGCGGCTGTGTATGGGTATGTTTTTACTTTGAAGAGGTAGCGAGGATCCTGTTGCAGCCACCCGAGACTGGTGTGACCTCGGGGAGGTTTGGTGTGGGGGAAGAGGGGATTCATCTTCAGACTGAAAGGCTGTGACAATTTTTTGAGTGATGGGGTCAGGATAGAGCTGGTTTACCGAGGTGGTACTCCAGCCTCCCTTGCTTTCCAGTTTTCCCTCGTTATGTTTCTGCCTCTTTTTTCTCAGTTGTCCGTTTCTCTCGGTCCTTGTGTGTTCGTTTCTCCCTGTGCCTTCTGTTGTCTTTCTATATAGAACTCTGTTCACCCCGTTCCTGAATTTTTCTCCGCATCCCGTCTATATCTGTCTGAGTCCCTGACTCTTCCCCTGCTTCTTTGTCTCTGTCCGATGTGAATCTCTGTCGCTTTGCTTCTGGCTCTCCTGGTGTCATGGCCTCTAGACGTGTCCTGTTTTGTTCCTATCTTGAGTATTTTTGGCTTCTGCTCTCCCAATGGACATTCGGGTCTGCGTAGATACCCCTTGCCATTGTCCTCTAGGGCTGCTGTAGATGGCAGAACTGTGAGCCGTTTCTTTTGCAAATCCAAGAAGTACCTTGGGCACGGACTGGGACTTGAGCTGATTGGCCACGTCTGTGCCTTGCTATGCCCCTTACTCTCCTCCATCCTTGGGTGTTTCCACAGCCTTTTAGTCCCCTGACTGAAGGGTCTAGCCTGTTCATGAGCTAGACTAGAGTTTTCACCTGCAGAATGGATTGCCCTGAGACAGCTGCATCTCTTGAGTTTGAGTGTGTCAGAGTGTCTATGTGTGCTCCTGTGGGTACTGCCTCTGAATTTCTATGCATAGTATTGTGCCTCTGTGACTAGGTCCTTTCTCGTTCCCCGTGCTAGTCTTTCGTAAAAATTCACGTTCTCTCTGGGGAAATCCAAAGGACATAGGAGACCAATGAGAAAACTGGCACTATTCTTTTTATTAGAGTCTCTAATTTGATACATAATTGTCACCTTTGAATATATATATGTGCATATACATATACATATATTCACGCACATATACATATATACATCTATATTCCTATATACATGTGTGTTTTCAAGAGCTGTTAAACTTCCTTTAAAGTCAGTGAAGATCTATATCAACCTAAAGCCCACTCTGTCTCAGTGCTGAGCAGCCCCAACACAGGATGTGCTGGCATTTCACATTCGCCATTTGTCTCTGTGTTAGCAAATTATTTATTTTTAGGAAGAATAAACTGGGAATCCTGATGATAAAGAACAATAAATAAATCATAGCTACTCCCCTTCCCTTGTTTTTAGTAAAAAGGCTTAATTAAGCCTCTACTTTTCTGGAGCCAGTTTTTGGTAGTGTGTTCATGTAGGGATGCACTTAGATATTCCTTTAAACAATAAAGTAGTAGGGAAGAAATTAAGGTATAGTGGTCAGTCAACAAGCATTTGTTAAGCCCATACTACTACATGTGCCAGGCACTGTGTTAAGCAGTAGAGATACAAAGAAAAGTTGGTGGGGGCACTCTGGTCTCTACAAGCTCACAATCTAAATGGAGATAACATTTAGTCATTTATGTGCTAATGAGATAAAGGATAAATTGGGGGTCTTCTCAGAGGGAAGACACTAAGATTAAGGAGGACTTGGAAAGATTTCTTGCAGAAGGTGGGATTTTAGTCTAGAGGAATGAAGCTTCACTGACTGGTTGGGAATAGCACTGCTTCCAATCTGATTCTGCATTTCATTATCAGATCTTAGAGTTTGGGGGATAAGGAGAAGCCCCAGGGGAGAAGAAAAAGGGAATAATTGAAAAAAGTGATTAAGATGACTGGCTCTTTGCTGAGTTCTACCTTTCATCACACACCTGTGCTTATTCACTTAATTATCTTAATGTCTCACCTGGAGAAAGATGGAGAAATCTTTGCACTGGAAAGATTTTTCCCTCTTCCTTGGTTCTCTGATGCTCTCACCTTGGTAAAGTGCAAGAAGTTTCTTCTTTTGCATCCAGAAACACTAAGGCCTGTTGCTACCTTTTGCTTTTCTGAATTTCAGCTTTAGTAATTTTCCCACATCCAGTTATCTTTTTCTTTCTTGAGATTGTTTTCCATTTTGCTTCTTGTCTTTGGGGTTGCATTTATTTATTTAGTTAGTTTGGTCCTCTACTATGCTTCCCCTTATACTGCATGCAGCTGTATGTGTGTATGTGTGTGGATGTATGTGTTCTCCCATTTTGATAATTTTATTTCTTTTCTGGGTTTCAAACATTACAATTTGGAATTACTGCTAGGGTTCTAAGTCTCTGGGACCCCCTTCCAATATCTGTACCCTACCCTAAACTTACCCTTCACCCAGTGAACCCAATGAGGCCAGAAGGGGGCAGGCTCTTCCCAAAGTCCACTGTAGTAAAAGGATAAGATAAGTGGGAGGAAAAAAGATCAAAGGGAGTGAATTTTTCGAGGTGCAGATGATTATACTTTGTTTCCTAAATCCTGATAGGGCTTCGTGTTGGATGGCGTGAAAACAGAGGTTGTCAGAATGTTTGGGCCCTTCTAGAGCACATAAATTGAAAACTTGGTGATGCAAGCAGCTTAGATATTGTCATTTCCCTCTCTGGTTTTCAACTCCAAAATCGCTTCATTTTTATCTGGAGATTTTCAAGAGAATGAACCATGTAAAGTGCTTCGCAAACTTTAAAGTACTGTATAAGTGTCCTGTATCATCATTATTATTATTCAAGTCTAGGCAGTTATCAGTCATCTTGGTGTTGTGTGTTATCAAACAATATTTGAAATAGAGATAGGAAATGATCATCTCTTTTGTAAGAATTGTTGTTGGAACATTTTATAAACCTATCATCTCTTTCCTCTGGTATTTGTCCCAGTTTTTTTTTTTTTCCTGAGATTTGTGTTTGGAAAACACAAAACTATATTGTATTTTTGTGCACAGAAGAGATCAAAGGAAATATATCCTTTTTTCTGAACCCTTTGGGTGGTAGATGTTTTGGTTTGCAGCAAGGAAATATTTAAAAGTATATTTTAAAAAATATGGAATTGTGAAGACCTAGTCTTTCTTATTCTATATCCCTCGGGAACTATCCCCTTCCATTCCAAACTTTCAGCTACTAAAATTCACAGCTAAGCAAAGATGATATTATGGAAAAAAATGTACAAAATAGATATTCATTTCTAATTTTTTTTGAAGGGGTGGGTCTGCACAGTCTAATGAAACCTACAGTAGTTTTCTTAGAAGAGTGTTTTTAAATGCACAAAATACAATGGATTACATAGGATTACAATGGAAACCAATCGTACAGTTATCAAATTATTAAACAAGATTATTCTATGTACCTATGGTTCTTGAGTGTGATTCTTCTAACAGGGCTTCCATCAACCCTGAGTTTTAATATCATGCTGGGTTTTGAGAAAATAGGATGGTCCTCTGTAAATTTTTAAAGTTGCTATTTAATTTTCTACTGGAAAAGAAATTTTGGGTGATTCAATTTTCGGATTTTCGGAAATCACTATAAATGAGGGCCTGTGTGTCATGGTGTTATGTTGTTTATTTTCCTTCCTTGAAAAATCTACTCTACCTTCAATTCTTTGCACAGTATCTGGTGCATAATAGGTGCTGAATGAAGGATTGTTGATTTGACTTGCTTCCCTCTCATAGCATTTAAATCCTCCCATTTATTTAATGCTTAAGGGAAAGCTGCACCTAAGCTTATGGATAAATTGTTGGTAAATAGGTGTTATTTAAGGATCCTGATTTCTCATCTTTTTCCTTTTAAAGAAGAATGGATTTTCCATACTATCTGAACCTTTTAAATGTTGATTTTTTTTTTTTTCCTGCAAAAATTTCTCATGGTTCACATTTTTTAGATTGTTAAGGACCTTTTCAAATGCTGGCAGCAACTAGAAAAATAGCCTCACTATCCAAATAACCTTTTGGTCTAATAGTCTTGAAGATAAAATACCATTTTTCTTTCTCCACAAATGTTTTGAGGATGCAAAGAACAGAAAATATTTTGTTGTTGGATAGATTTCTCACACTTTTGATAGTTTTATTTTGCTTAAGCAGTACTTTACACTTTGTATACAGAAGGATGCATCATTGTACAATATTTATACTTCCATGAATAATGCCATCTGCTTAATCATGTAAAGGAAAACTTTAAACAAATAAGTAAAAGTAGTATTTAATGTATACATGAATTTGTAGTTATAGTTTTTTTTTCTTTTAGCTTTCTCATACCTCTTATACTATATAGTCTTAGGTAGCTCATTAATTTTCCTTCCTTTCCTAGAAAGCTGAATGATAAGTTATTCCCTACAGTTAGAGAAACAGGGGCACATACTAATTACTGTATCTAAAATGGCCATACAGATAGAGTCATAGAACTGTGACAGTCAACAGTCCTAAATATTCCACTGAACCACACTTCCTCAGTGTCTTTATATTTTTCATGTCTTTATAACAAAATAGAAAAATATTCTTTATTAAATGTATCTCTTTGGGAATTTCCCCAAGGGACTTATCCAGGTGCATGAAATAGTTGTGATATGAAATAGTTGTGAAATAGTTGTGATAAGTATTTTTTTGTGTAATTTGCACATTCCTATTGAGATTAAGGTGATGTTTATGATGAAAGAGTTTTGCAGATGAGCTCTTATGGATTACACCCTAAGAATGATAACTTCCTTTGGTTTTTCTCCTTTTGATTCATTCTCACCCATGCTGTCCTAAGGACTTAGAATCTCATGTGTCAGAAAGAGGGAAATGGGAGAGAGGGAGGGTCTTGGTGTATGATGGGTAAAGAAAGAAAAGCAGAATATAGAGGTAGAACGAGGACTGAAAAGATGATCAGAATTATTGATTAGGCCATAATTTGGAGAACATAGAACATCACTGATATTTGTGGAAATTTTTCACTATTTATATCTTTCCATACACAAAGTGACCCTCTTCATTGTTTCATTGCATTTAAAGCATTAACTAGCCCCAAGGGTCCTTTGTCTCTGTTTCTCTCTGTGTCTTCCCTTCTTCTCCCTGCCATGTACAAAAAAAAAAAAAAAAAATTTTTTTTATTTGGTACTAACTTTTTAGTGTGCACACTTCTGAGGCTTGATTAACTTGGTTTCTTTGTAAAGAGGACTTAAATATTACCCTATCAGCCTTGAACAATATTTCTTTGCGTTCTTTGATTCTTTTAATGAGAGTTTCGTAAAGTATCTTTCTGCTTCTCCATGGATGAAATAATTTTATCTTTCTTATTGAAAGAATGTTTTTTTTTCACCTAAAATGGGGCTACAGATACAGACCAAGAACTTAACCCATAACAGATAATTTCTGAAGGGAGAATATCTATGTGTCCAGACTGTTAAGGATTGATGGAACTATTTATGATTTTCTTGTGGAGACACCAAGCTCCTCAGTCACAAAATTCTTGCCTAGTGTTCAAAGAAGGCAAATGGGTGAACTTGTTCAAAATGCATAGCAGCTGGGGCAGGATTCTGTGCCACCTGAAAAATGAAATCTCTCCTGGTGGTGAAATATGCTACTTGCATACCTGAGCATAATTGAATGTGAGCTGCCAACTTGGCAGAAGGAAACAATTTTGAATTAAGCTATTCTACAGCTCAAGAAAAGAAAAGAAAAAAGAGGGAAGGTTCCCTGACCAGTGGAATCTGGAATTTTCATTACTTATAAGTTAGTCTCCTACTGTTATTTCTCATTTAGTTAAAATGACATTATAGATTGTTCTTAAAGGAATCCAAAATGGTATCAGTAGTTCTTGGGATTCAAGTAATGAGTCAGAATAAGGTATCTCTTTTCAACATGCAGCTCAGATTGTTTTTTGCGAAGACACTTCCTTCAACAACTGAAAATTTCCGTTTGCCCACGGATGGTAATCAGGCAGACTCTTGACAGAGCTGTGGTTAGTGGTTTCTTTATTTCTTCTTTTTTCCTTTCTTCTTTTTTTAGGGGGGAGGGGAAGAATAATGCTGCTGGCAAGGGAATGTCAAAGCAGATCTCAGCTGATTTACTTATTTAGTTAACCTTAAAGGTTGCAAACCATTAGGTGCAATTATTATCCTCATTTTACAAAGGAGGAAACTGAGGCAAAGGGTAAGTGACTTAATCAGGGAGGATAACCCAGATATTGAGTGATAGAGACAGAATTCACACTCATTTCTTCCTGAGTCCTGCTGCACTACTTGGCTACCAGGAGGAAAAAGGGAAAGTTATTTTGGAACATGGGCAAGGCAGGCTGGGACAGGGTTTCAGAGTTCAGATGAGACAGGGCCTATCCTATTCCTATCATAAGGGCAATGATAGGTAAGGAAGAACAGCTTCACAGTTTTGCTTAAGGTTGACTTTGCATGGAAACAGGAACATCTCAATGCAAACTAATTGTCAGGTGAATCTAATTACAAGGTTGAATAATAAAGGACACAGAGCTAAGTCTGTGCCCGTGAAGTAAGAGGGAGCTAATATATATATTATTTAAGAACAGTATTAAAACTAGATTAGATGGATGACCCAATCTAACTGTTAGCTCATTAGGTATCTTTTCTGTGGAAATTGCAGAAATAAATGTTCTCCTCCCTCCTTTTTTCTATTTTTCCCATGAAATAGAGTTTTATTAATTGGAGATGTAGTGGGAAATCTTTTTCAGGCCTTTGATTGTTTTCTTTTTATTTATTTTTAAAATATTTGATTGCTCTTTGCAAATGTTTACTGTGACAAGTATCTGTTTTTCTCACCATGAAGGAGGTAGTGTGGAACATGGGCTAGAGATGAAAGGCCTAAATGATAACTGGAGTTCTTTTGGAAATAGAAGGAAAGTCATTATAAGGAGCACATGATGGATGTCTAAGGATGTTCATCAGAGTTGTTCATTCTCTTTTCTCTTTGTTGCTGGGTCATTTCAGTCATGTCATCACCCTTTGTGATTTTTTTTTTTTTTTTGATCAAACATTCTGTAGTGTTTTGCCATTTCCTTCTCCAGTTCATTTCAGAGATGAGGAAACTGAGGCAAACCAGGGTCACATAGCTAATAAGTGTTTGAGATCAAATTTGAACTCAAGTCTTCCCAACTCCAGGACTGGCGCTCTAATCACTGTAGCCACCAGTACTGGCGTTCTATTCACTACCTCTCCCAGCCCTTCTTTTCTCTTATGCTCCTGTTAATACAGAGTTATTAATCACATTTTAGTTTATGAGGCATCCTTCTCCTTTTCCCATAGGCCTTTGCAAAGTATGGTACAGTGGGGTCAGAGAGGGAAATGCAAAATATGTTTCCCTTCAAGTTATATACCATGGTTACTGGAGAATGGGGAAGGACATAGGTTGGTTAGTTGTCTCTAGAAAGACTCCCTTCCAGAGGAAAAAAAATTTTTTTTCATTTTCCAATACCTTCATCCTTTACAATGCCTAGCAAATAATACCTAGTAAATTCTTGTGGATTGCTTCCCAGCTCATCTGTGTTCCCAGATGAAGTTCCCAGATAATCACAGTATAGCAGGCATTTAGAATATAGATTTATTTAAGGTAAAGCACTAACAGAACTCCCTATGGTCAGCTTTAAATTATCTAGAACAGATTTTTAATTCAAGGTTGTCTTGCCCCTGTCCCTCAGCATGAGAGTAAGTTTCTTTTCCTAAAACAGCATTGGTGTATGTCCAGAATATTAAAACTAGCTTAAATATTCTTTAGAGGTAAGTCTGCTTCAAAAAAGGAATTTCAGCATTTGATATAAGTAATTTTTGGATTACCCACAGTTTTGCATTTTATTTATTTATTTATATATATATATATATAATTCTCTTTCTCTCTTCCCCCGCCCCTTGCAAATTATATGGATGACAAAATATTGAATGTTTTATGAAGCAGGTTTTCATGAGAAAAGAGCTGGTTTGCTGTAAAAAGTCTGAGGTTCAAGCTTTTTACCTGGGTCCCTATCTGGTCTTTGTTTCTCTGTGCCTATCTTCTCTGATTCTCAGTTTTTCTCATCTAACAAATGGGCATAAGAATACCTACCTTGTCTACTTCACTAGGTTATAAAAGATCAATAGGGACATTTAGTTGTATGAGAACACCATTTGAAAATCCTTAAGCATAGTACAAAAGGACAGTAACATCTTGGGTAGAGCAGCAGGATGGTGAGTCACATCAGAAGCTGAACTCACTTTGTTCTCTCTTCCAAACATTTTCTTGAATTTTGTCCATTGAAAATAGAAGTGTAACGTTAAAGTTATTAGGTAATCCCAGGTAATCCTGACTGAATCTAGTAGTTTCAGACTATACCAGTGCATCTTTGATTATACAAAATATAAAATTTCCTTGAGGGTCCAGTCTAGGGTTTCTTATTTTGTGTCCACACATCTGTATACACATATCTGAAAGTCCAGGAATTTGGATGGGGAAAAAAATTACAAGTCTAACTGAAATTTAGCATTTTCTTAAATTATGAGTGTAGGAAACGACATTACTCTGAGGAGTCCATTGTAAGGAGGTTTAAATTAAAAGAGCAGAGTGTATTGTTTGAGAATCAACTCTATTAAAAAAAAAAAAAAAAGGCCAGGATGAATAAGGAGAGTGAACATATAGCTCTTTCTGGGTTGATTGAAATTTAGTCCTTCTTGGCAGCATACGGATAGAGTAAATGACTTTCCAGTGTTTGTCCCAGTTGTGGATAGTAGTTCTTATTGCCTAGTGTTACAGTTCCAAGGAGTTTAAAAAAAGAAAAAAATTTCAAATGAAATAACTCCTGTCTGCAAGAGAAAAAACACATAACACTCTCTATGCCTTTTTAGAACTGATATAGTCACATTTCCTGATACTTCTGCATTTTGGGAGAAATGGTTGCTTAGCTAGTGCTGTCCACTTCAGTTCAACAACCATATTTTTTCTATGTACCAAGTATCTGCCCCAGCTACTGAGGATATGAAAACAAGAACAAAATCGTTCTTGCCCTGAGGGGAGGTTATGCCCTATTCGGAAAGTAAGCTTCCTTCCATTTGCTCTTCTGTATCCCAAAGAAGGCCCAACTAAATTTACATTCAATTGACCATTTATGAAGGGGTCACCAACTGATAGAAATTAATTTCACAACAATGAATATTTTCCACACAATAGCCTCATAATAAATACATTCACTTGACCCTTAACCAAATTCCTCCTAAGTTGTACCCAGTATAATAGAATCTCCACACAACTTTAATAATTCCAAAGGGGCAATGGATATCACTTATCATTTTCTAATGAGCAACAGAAAAAGCAATAAATTTAGAGCCCAAGAACTACATAATAATTTCATAAAGTCTTAGCACTCAACCAGGCCCCATGTTAATAAAATAAACAAATGTTTTCAGTAACAGGGAGCTAATATATACATTATTTAAGAACAGTATTAAAACTAGATTAGATGGATGACCCAATATAACTGTTAGCTCATTAAGCATCTTTTCTGTGGGGATTGTAGAAAAGTTTTCCACCCTCCATTTTTCTAATTTCCCCATGAAATAGAGTTTTATTAATTGGAGATGTAATGGGAAATCTTTTTCAGTCCATTGATTGTTTTCTGTTTATTTTATTTATTTTAAAAAATATTTGATTCCTCTTTGCAGCTGTTTGCTGTGAAATAAAAATGTATTCACTTTTCTGTTGGAGCTCAGGAGGGCCAGCTGTTGTAAAAGACACACAGAGAACCCCATTTATTTATCCTCAAGCTTTGCAGATGGCTACATTTACAGTAAAAAACCCACCTTTACCTGTTGTTTCTTCCAACTCAATTAAGAAATTGTTTCTAATTGCTAGATTCTTTTCTCTTTTTCCTGTTTTAATATAGATGTTAATATAGATATTAGTACTGGGGAAGATCCAATTGGTGTTGCTAATTAAGGGGATAAGAAGGTATGAATGAGATAGTTTGCAAATCACACTATCAGAATTATTATCCTAAATGGGAGCTACTCTTTCATTTTGTTGGCTTGATATTGCTTTGTCTTTCATTATTCTTTTCATTTAGGTGACCCCTTTGAGATTTTTTTTGGCAAAGATATTGGAGTGATTTGTCATTTCCTTATTCAGCTCCATTTTACAACTAAGGAAACTGAGGCAAGCAAGGTTAATTGACTTGCCCAGGGTTACATAGTATCTGAGGTTTGCACAATGTCTGAAGCTGGATTTGAACTCAGGTCTTCCTGGCTTCAGTCCCTGAAATCTATCCACTAAGTATTCTAAACTATTTATGTCAATGCAAAAAAAAAAAAAAAAAAAAAAAAAAAAACCCAAAACAAACAAAAAAACAAACAAACAAAAAAACATCCTGAAGGATTTTTTTATGAATGTTAAGAAAAAAGCACAATTAAGAACACATTTTATGCTTGTCATAAAAATTATTCAAGGGAAATCCCATTTTAAAGATGGGGAGAATATCACTTAGAAAAATTATTGACCTTTGCCTAAATCTGCCTATATCTGTATTTGCCTATGTCTGTGACTCAGCATTTTGACTCCATTCACAATAGTGATCCAGTAATAAGCCTCTATTTTTTTAAAGTTAATGATCTTAAAATGTTTTATTAATGCTTTTTTTTTTTTTTTCACTTCATATCATTTCCTAATGATGGGAATCTTCAGTCCCCCTTCCAATCAAAGTCCTCCCTTGTAACAAGTACAATTATAATAAAAAAGTGTTTTATGTTATTTGAATGTTTTGTTACTTACATTTTTACCTGGTTATATCTCTCCCCAATGAGTGGCCCCCTCCCCATACCACAGGAAAGCTCTCCTTTATAATAAGAATATGCTAAATAACACAAATGAAATCAATACATTGGACACGTGTGATAATGTGTGTCTCATTCTGTTCTTGTAGTCCACCCCATCTTGGAAAAGAGGCCTTATCATGTCTTCGATTAAAACTCTTACAGTAACCCTGAATAAAAGGCAAGCTATCAGTAATTGGCAAAATTGGCAGTCTGGTGGTGTTCTGATTGTAATTTCCAGCCCTTTCATCAATAACAACAAACGTAGTAAGACACAAATGTGGTAGCATCCACTCTGATTCAATAGTCTAGTAGCAGAGGAGTATCGTCTTGAGGGTAATGTTTTGATAAGTTGCTGATTTGTATTAAAATAATAATTACAGCAATAATTACAACCAAGGATTTCAGTGAGACTCAGCTGCTGACTGTGAGAAAAAATAATTAACTGTATTCTCTCAAATTCATTTGGAAACTAGTCATGCCCTTTTCATTTTTTGTGGGCACAGCCCAGGTTCTTCTGCAGGTTGAAAACTACGTGTTTCATCAGATGCTGTTTGTGTTAACAGAATTGATGGCAGATTCTCATTTTAAGAGAAATTGGTATTTGTGCAAAGTCATCTTTTTCCAGCAGCTCTTGGGTAAACAATATGACTGGGATACAATGATGCCACATCTTTTTAACCAAGGAAAAAGCCCAATAGTTAAAGCCATAGTAATTGTAATTTTTGGAGGGAAACAATAAAAAAAAATTTTTTTGCTATTAAAAATGTTTGTAGAAATCAAAGATGTAGTACAAAAATAAAGTAGATATCTGTATATATCATTGACCTAAGGGATTCCTTGTGGGCAATGTCAGGCATAAAGAAAGAAAATTAAATTCATCAGCTGCTTTCCTTTTTATTTCTGTATTCCCCAAACTGGAAGATGAAGTGGTGCTATCTTGATTACAACCACTAGTGATAAGTATTAAAGGAAACTATGTTTGGATTTCATAAGTTATTTTTAAATTGTAAAATCTTTTCTATCTTAAGCCATGAAACCAGTCTTAGGGGACTCAATATGCTGAAAGCTCTTAAGGAGACTTAAGAACTCAGCCAAATACTTAGCATTGAGAAGAATAAATTTTCAACAATCATATTTCAGACTAATGTATGAATGTACATTTAATATTCTCCACCTATGGAAACTGATAGATCTTAAAAGCCATATACACATTTTTAACCATCATAGTTACTTTTGGGAATGGTGTCATGTAAATAGAAATTACACACAAACCTCTTTTAATAAATCCTTAGTCAAGAGCTTATGTCTTCAATACAGAATTAAAAGAATTTGATAGTTGAAAAGGACCACAGAAGTCATTTAGTCCCACCTATAGTTCAAAGTAGGCCCACTATTACTATTTCATGCAAAGTAGGATCGTAGGCTAACGGAATATAGAGATGGAAGAGGCCTTTAAGATCATTTATAGTAGGGATTCTTTCACTGTTTTGTAAGTTTCATGGACTCCTCAGGATGTTTTTAAATGCATAAAATAAATTATAAAGATACACTGAAAACCAGTGATACTGATATGGACTTAAAAGGAAAAAAATCGATATTCTGCTGATCCAAGGTTAAGAACCCCTGATTTAGAAGCAATGTTTCATAGAGGAAAAGGAAATATGTGGTCAGAAAGATTTGGGGTCATCTTTTGTCTGATGCTTTCCACCTGTATGACCATGGGCAAATAACTTCTCTGGGTCTGTTTTTGGTTTCTTTCTTTCTTTCCTTTCTTTCCTTTCTTTCCTTTCTTTCCTTTCTTTCCTTTCTTTCCTTTCTTTCCTTTCCTTTCTTTCCTTTCTTTCCTTTCTTTCCTTTCTTTCCTTTCTTTCCTTTCTTTCTTTTTTAATTTGCACAATGGGAGTTATTCTGAAGCCCAAATGACATCAGATGCTGATTTACGCAATAGGAAGCAGTAGTGTGGATTTGAATCCAGGTTTCCTTATTAAATTCAGTGCTCTTCCCCACATAATTAGATAAAGGACCCTCCTTCCTTTCCCTCCCTCCCTTCATTCCTTTTCTCCCTTCCCCTTCCCCTTCCCCTTCCCCTTCCCCTTCCCCTTCCCCTTCCCCTTCCCCTTTCCCTTTCCCTTCCCCTTTCCTTCCCTTCCCTTCTTTCCACAAAGATGAGGGGAAAGCGTTTATTTAACATCTACTATGTCAGGCATTGTGTTAGCATAATATTGGGTTTCCCTTTTAACGATGAATCTCATGATTTCTCTTTGAATCTACATTAGTACTAGTTTTCTGGATGAGCTGCAAATGAATCTAGTTCTGCCTTTCCCCATTGTATCACTAACCTATAATACTGGATGTCATTTTACACTGAAACATGGTGCTGAAAACATCCCTTCTGGGCCTGCCTTTACTGGACATTGCAGCAACAGTAGATAGGAGATTCACCTTTTTAGAACAGCTGCCTCCTTTTGAGTTGTCAGAATTGTTTAAAAACAGAGGTTCACTAGTCTGTTCCTTTCCATTTGATTTCCTATTTGTGAAGCCTGGGGCATTAAAGGAACTTGGAGAATGGGAGGAAGGGTAAAAGATTTACTCTGGATTCTCTAATCTTTTGTGTTTGCTAAGAATTAAATGAATTAACTAATGTTCTTTCTGGGGTTTGCCACAGAAATGAGTCATTTTCCTTATCTAGTGAAGTCATTTCATGCCCCTTTAAAGCTCTTCTTGCTTTAGGAGGCTATTCTTAAGTATCACTTTTTGAAGTTGACTAAAACTAAATCTCAATAAAATTAGGGGAGGTGGAAGTTATCATTTGCTGACGCTGGATAGGATGGCCATGTGGTCATAGACAGGACTTTTTGGAAGATTGTAGCAGGACTATGTAAGTAACTTGAGGGCAGAAACTTTTTTTTTTTTTGTCTTTTTATCCTTGGCATTTAGACAGAAGATTTCTAAAATCAAAGAGACCTGGATTCAAGTTCTTTTTCTGATATATTACCTGGATAAGTCTTTTAATTTTTCAATGCCTCAGTTGACTGTCCAAGACTCTTAAGTTATAAATGAGTCATAGATCTGCTGTAGTAGGAGTTCTCACACGGGAGTTTTATACACTGATATCATAAATCTGGACTTCCTTGCTCCTCTTTATCCACCCTTTCCCATCTACTGCGACAATTTATGAACATACAGCCTCTTGGAGCTACAAGTGAGAGTTGAGTGCCAGGTTGATACCAAAGGTGGATGAGCAGTCCTGAAAAATGGCTTAGCGTGCCCTCACACCAGGGGTGCTTAGTCCTCCCTAATACCCCTACACATCCCATTTCTTGTTTCTTCATTCTCAAAGAGGACCAATGACATCAGGAGAGTGATATCTTGACTTGCAGGCAAATTGCATTTAAGTGAGGCAGAGTGGTGAAATCATCAGCATCACCTTTTCCTCCAGAGTTATTGGGGTCCAGTGGCAAGATATAGGTCCAGAGATGACTGGCAATGGCTTCCTTACATCTCAGTAGAAGCTATTGAAAGAGGGATGGCTATATATGTGGGGTACATGAAGACATCACTGTGATGTCATGGGTCCTCTTCAAAATGGAAGCATGAACAACTTCCATTATCCAACCTCACCACACCTTTCTAGAAAAAAAATCCTTGGAACCTAATATAGTTTCTTGCACATACTAGGTACTTAGCAAATATATTTTTAATTGTGTTATTTTTAAAAAAGGCAGAAATTGATATTAACTGAAGTCTGATTTTTATGGTCTGAGATTCTGGGCATATAATTTTCAGCCTGTTATTTGATTATGTATTGATCCACAGTTTTCCTGACCATTTAATGCAAGAGTATTTTCAGGATAAATAAAGGTGAAAGAGCCACAACTTTCAGCCTTGGTGGATTGCCCAGCTTCTGTACTGCAAGGTGAATTGCTGTCATAATTGAAAAGCAAGATGTGTTGATCCTTTCTCAGTTGCCCTGGTAAATATTAATGACTCTGTGGATCAAAATGAGTTCCCTCCTCTCCTTACGCCTCCTCTTGTTGGTCAAAAGGTCATTAAATTGAGTTGTGGTATTTTATTTTTCTTCTATTCATTATTGCTCATTAACTTAATGTGACATATGAGACACAAAGAATTTGACTTTCCAGTATTTTGGAGGATATTTTGGTATTGATTGAAATTTAATATGGCTAAAAATTTACCATTTCTCTTTGTCAAAATCTTGTGTGATTGTTTCTTGTACTAAACAACGTCCAAAATTCAGAGCCTTCCAGTTTTGTTTTGTTTTGCTTTAAGCTGAAAGGCACAGCCTATTGTTCATGTTCTCTCTTTGCTGATTGGCTGCTGAAAGATGCCAATGGTTAAAAAGAAAGGGGCTAGTTTCCCTGAATGTCCTGAGCCACTACAGATGAGAGATGAGAGGTGATTGGTAAATATCAATCTATATCTATAAATTGCACTGTCAGATACCAGTGGAGGTAATGAAATGGTGTCTTTCCTGTTTGATCTTAGTCTAAAATCACAGTAATATAATAGTTGAAATGTATAAATGACAATGTTTATTTGACTAACTTGGTGCATGCAGTTTAGTCAATAAAAACTAGATTAATGTGAAATTCAATTCAATAAGCATTTGTTAAATAGTTACTATGTGCAACACACTGTTTGGTGCTAGAGTTACAAAGGTTTACAAAAATGACACAAGCTCCACCTTCAGTGAGCTTACATTCTACTAGAGGAGAGGGTTATAATACATTTATCCATAGGGGGGTATAATACAAAAAGATTGTATAATATGGGGAAGAGGAAAAATTCCAACACACAGAGAAAATTTAGTTTTGATTAGACTTCAGCATTTGGCTAATTGCCAATGAGGAATATCATATTCTCTGATTCTGGTTTATTCTCCTAATTTTGGCATCAAAATGTCTTTCCTTTTCCAACAGATTAGGAGCTGTTAATTTTTAATAAGAACTCAATTTCAGGGAAATACATTTTTTAAAAAGTACTTTTTGGATGTATAAACAATATATCAAATGATGTGCTAACCTCCTCTAGTGATAATTAATAGTATCTTATATATTTGTTTGGTTAGTCAACTTTTGCTTGAAAACTAAAAGATATAAGATATATATAAGATCTATGAATATGTCTCAGGTCACCAGAATTGAGGTATAGTATTTATAATGCTATGACATCTACAGCATTTATATAAACAATATTATGTACCTGTGGCCAATGGGAGAAGAAGCTAACGTTTTTTATTTGGATGTGATGGGACAAAAAGGAATCATATCATTTCTAAGTGGTAAAACAATGCTTCCAGATTAAAAAAAAATACTAAAAGAATTGTTTTTTATCCTAAAAATTTCTAAAGAATCAACCTACAGGGGAATAGGGTCTACATGATTTATATGTCCTGTTAAGCAGAGATATCAATTGATATTTCTGGTCCTATGCTACAAGCAACCAGCAAAACTTCTTAGATTAAAATGTATTGGGGAAATATTTAACAAAATATATAAAAAATAGAGTGCCACACAGATAATGTTGACTTGTGATCTAAGGCAATAGGTACCCTATAGAGCTCTATCTATGTTTGAGTTTGACTCCACTGCCTTAATGCATGCAACACATGGGAAATGTGTGCTCACTTGTTTCTCCCCATCTCTATTATCATCTCCTTACCTTCTATGGGGAGATGGGAGAATCTGTGGGGTACTTATTCCCTTTGGCTCCTCAAACTTGCTGGAGAGGAGGATTGTTGCAAGTCTCTACCATTCACCACTACCAATGTTCTGCATGGATAATTTTCAGCATTCACCTTTGCAAAACTTTGTGTTCCAAATTTTTTTCCCTCTCTAACCTCCATCCCCTGCCCCAGATGACAAGTAATCCAATATATGTTAAATATGTGCAATTCTTTTATTCACATTTCTACATTTATCATGGTGCACAAGAAAAATCAGATCAAAAAGGAAAAAAAAGTGAAAGAAAACAAAATGCAAGCAAACAATAACAAAAAAGTGAAAATACTGTT